>NC_063194.1:1287477-1353629 GCF_017589495.1 Alosa alosa | reverse complement strand
GACATCTTATGAAGCCAAGAACCTGACTGTTTGTAACTGTTTGCGTGCTGTTTCTTGTGCTTTTTTTTACTGAGGGCAATCATATTAATCATTGCTATCAATTGCAACACCCAGAGGAATAAAATACATTTTACAAAATAGGGAATGCAGCGATCTGCGGACTTTGACCTTCCTGCGCAGTAGCGGTGTCCACGAGACTTTATGAGACTCCGTGACATCTTATGAAGCCAAGAACCTGACTGTTTGTAACTGTTTGCTTCCTGTTTCTTGTGCTTTTTACTGAGGGCAATCATTTTAATCATTGCTATCAATTGCAACACCCAGAGGAATAAAAATACATTTTACAAAATAGGGGAATGCAGCGATGGTGCGGACTTTGATCGCGCCCGGTGGCCCCTTGTCGAGACTCTAATCATGTATATACTGAGCACTGCATTAACATCTTCTCCAAGAACCTGACTGTTAGTAACTGTTTGCTGTGCTGTTTATATGCTTTTTTTTACTGGGGGCAATCATATTAATTTGCTATCAATTGCAACACCAGAGGAATAAAAGGCATTTCTCAAAATAGGGGTGCCGCGATGGTTTGGCGGACTTTGCCCTGTGGTCATCCAGTTCGAGACTTTATAAGACTCCCGCGACATCTTATGAAGCCAAGAACCTGACTGTTTGTAACTGTTTGCGTCCTGTTTCTTGTGCTTTTTACTGAGGGCAATCATATTAATCATTGATATCAATTGCAACACCCAGAGGAATAAAAATACATTTTACAAAATAGGGGAATGCAGCGATCAGCGGTTTGATCGGACTTTGACCTTCACCGCGCGGTAGCGGCGTCACTAGACTCTATAAGACTCCATGACATCTTATGAAGCCAAGAACCTGACTGTTTGTAACTGTTTTGCGTGCTGTTTCTTGTGCTTTTTTACTGAGGGCAATCATATTAATCATTGCTATCAATTGCAACACCCAGAGGAATAAAATACATTTTACAAAATAGGGGAATGCGCGATCTGCGGACTTTGACCTTCTGCGCCAGTAGCCCGGTGTCCACGAGACTTTATGAGACTCCCGTGACATCTTATGAAGCCAAGAACCTGACTGTTTGTAACTGTTTTGCTTCCTGTTTCTTGTGCTTTTTTACTGAGGGCAATCATATTAATCATTGCTATCAATTGCAACACCCAGAGGAATAAAAATACATTTTACAAAATAGGGGAATGCAGCGATCTGCGGACTTTGACCTTCCCGCGCATGGTAGCACCCGGTGTCCGCGAGACTTTCTATGAGACATGGTGACATCTTATGAAGCCAAAACCTGACTGTTTGTAACTGTTTGCGTCCTGTTTCTTGTGCTTTTTTACTGAGGGCAATCATATTAATCATTGATATCAATTGCAACACCCAGAGGAATAAAATACATTTTACAAAATAGGGAATGCGATCAAGCGCGATCGGCCGGACTTTGACCTTCACCGCGCCAGTAGCCGGTGTCACGAGACTTTATGAGACTCCCGTGACATCTTATGAAGCCAAGAACCTGACTGTTTGTAACTGTTGTTTGCGTCCTGTTTCTTGTGCTTTTTTTTACTGAGGGCAATCATTTTAATCATTGCTATCAATTGCAACACCCAGAGGAATAAAAATACATTTTACAAAATGGGGAATGCAGCGATCGGCGGACGGATTTGATCGGCGGACTTTGACCTAATCATGTATATACTGAGCACTGCATTAAGACGTCTATAAGACTCCATAGGACATCTTATGAAGCCAAGAACCTGACTGTTTGTAACTGTTTTGCGTGCTGTTTCTTGTGCATCTTTTTACTGTAACTGTTTGCGTCCTGTTTCTTGTGGAGGGCAATCATATTAATCATTGCTATCAATTGCAACACCCAGAGGAATAAAAATACATTTTACAAAATGGGAATGGGCGATCAGCGGACTTTGATCGCGGACTTTGACCTTCACCTGCGCAGTAGCGGCGTCACTAGACTTTATAAGACTCCCGTGACATCTTATGAAGCCAAGAACCTGACTGTTTGTAACTGTTTTGCGTCCTGTTTCTTGTGCTTTTTTACTGAGGGCAATCATATTAATCATTGCTATCAATTGCAACACCCAGAGGAATAAAAATACATTTTACAAAATAGGGGAATGCGAGCGATCTGCGGACTTTGACCTTCACCGCGCGGTAGCGGTGTCACGAGACTTTATGAGACACCCGTGACATCTTATGAAGCCAAGAACCTGACTGTTTGTAACTGTTTGCTTCCTGTTTCTTGTGCTTTTTTACTGAGGGCAATCATATTAATCATTGCTATCAATTGCAACACCCAGAGGAATAAAAATACATTTTACAAAATAGGGGAATGCAGCGATCTGCGGACTTTGACCTACTGCGCAGTACCCGGTGTCCGCGAGACTTTATGAGACTCCCGTGACATCTTATGAAACCAAGAACCTGACTGTTTGTAACTGTTTGCTTCCTGTTTCTTGTGCTTTTTTTTACTGAGGGCAATCATTTTAATCATTGCTATCAATTGCAACACCCAGAGGAATAAAAATACATTTTACAAAATAGGGGAATGCCGCGATCGGCGGACTTTGACCTACACCGCGCAGTAGCGGTGTCCGCGAGACTCTAATCATGTATATACTGAGCACTGCATTAATCAGCGTCTCCTCCGTGGCACACATAGGAAAGGCAGCGCTGTGCTATATAGCACTTTAAGAATTGCATCGCTGGTTCGAATCCGGCCTGATGCACCGGCCGCCATTAAGGCCGTCTCACGTTGTTTTACGCGACGCCGCCCTGTGGTCATCCAGTTCCGATCGCCCGCGACATCTTATGAAGCCAAGAACCTGACTGTTTGTAACTGTTTGCGTCCTGTTTCTTGTGCTTTTTTACTGAGGGCAATCATATTAATCATTGATATCAATTGCAACACCCAGAGGAATAAAAATACATTTTACAAAATTGGGGAATGCAGCGATCAGCGGTTTTGATCGGCGGACTTTGACCTTCACCTGCGCGGTAGCCGGCGTCACTAGACTCTATAAGACTCCCGCGACATCTTATGAAGCCAAGAACCTGACTGTTTGTAACTGTTTTGCGTGCTGTTTCTTGTGCTTTTTACTGAGGGCAATCATATTAATCATTGATATCAATTGCAACACCCAGAGGAATAAAAATACATTTTACAAAATTGGGGAATGCGATCAGCGGTTTTGATCGGCGGACTTTGACCTTCACGCGCGGTAGCCCGGCGTCACTAGACTCTATAAGACTCCGTGACATCTTATGAAGCCAAGAACCTGACTGTTTGTAACTGTTTGCGTGCTGTTTCTTGTGCTTTTTTACGGAGGGCAATCATATTAATCATTGCTATCAATTGCTACACCCAGAGGAATAAAAATGCATTTTACAAAATAGGGGAATGCGCGATCTGCAACGGCGGACTTTGACCTACGTTAAGGCGCTGCGCGGCCCCCGGTGTCCGCGAGACTTTATGAGACACCCGTGACATCTTATGAAGCCAAGAACCTGACTGTTTGTAACTGTTTGCTTCCTGTTTCTTGTGCTTTTTTACTGAGGGCAATCATATTAATCATTGCTATCAATTGCAACACCCAGAGGAATAAAAATACATTTTACAAAATAGGGGAATGCAGCGATCTGATCGGCGGACTTTGACCTTCACGCGCGGTAGCCGATTGTCCGCGAGACTTTATGAGACTCCGTGACATCTTATGAAGCCAAGAACCTGACTGTTTGTAACTGTTTTGCGTCCTGTTTCTTGTGCTTTTTACTGAGGGCAATCATATTAATCATTGATATCAATTGCAACACCCAGAGGAATAAAAATACATTTTACAAAATTGGGGAATGCGCGATCAGCGGACTCTAACATGTATTTGATCGGCGGACTTTGACCTTCACTGCGCGGTAGCCGGCGTCACTAGACTCTATAAGACTCCGCGACATCTTATGAAGCCAAGAACCTGACTGTTTGTAACTGTTTTGCGTGCTGTTTCTTGTGCTTTTTACTGAGGGCAATCATATTAATCATTGCTATCAATTGCAACACCCAGAGGAATAAAAATACATTTTACAAAATAGGGGAATGCAGCGATCTGCGGACTTTGACCCGGACTTTGACCTTCGCGCGCAGTAGCGGTGTCCACGAGACTTTATGAGACTCCGTGACATCTTATGAAGCCAAGAACCTGACTGTTTGTAACTGTTTGCTTCCTGTTTCTTGTGCTTTTTTTTACTGAGGGCAATCATATTAATCATTGCTATCAATTGCAACACCCAGAGGAATAAAAATACATTTTACAAAATAGGGGAATGCGCGATCTGCGGACTTTGACCTACACCTTGCCAGTAACCCGGTGTCCGCGAGACTTTATGAGACTCCGTGACATCTTATGAAACCAAGAACCTGACTGTTTGTAACTGTTTGCTTCCTGTTTCTTGTGCTTTTTACTGAGGGCAATCATTTTAATCATTGCTATCAATTGCAACACCCAGAGGAATAAAAATACATTTTACAAAATAGGGGAATGCCGCGATCGGCGGACTTTGACCTACACGCGTAGTAGCGGTGTCCGCGAGACTCTAATCATGTATATACTGAGCACTGCATTAATCAGCGTCTCCTCCGTGGCACACATAGGAAAGGCAGCGCTGTGCTATATAGCACTTTAAGAATTGCATCGCTGGTTCGAATCCGGCCTGATGCACCGGCCGCCATTAAAGGCCGTCTCCGCGTTGTTTTCTGTGCGCGCCGCCCTGTGGTCATCAGTTCGATCGCCCAGCGACATCTTATGAAGCCAAGAACCTGACTGTTTGTAACTGTTTGCGTCCTGTTTCTTGTGCTTTTTACTGGGGGCAATCATATTAATCATTGATATCAATTGCAACACCCAGAGGAATAAAAATACATTTTACAAAATGGGGAATGCGCGATCAGCGGACTTTGATCGGCGGACTTTGACCTTCACCGCGCGGTAGCGGCGTCACGAGACTCTATAAGACTCCCGCGACATCTTATGAAGCCAAGAACCTGACTGTTTGTAACTGTTTGCGTGCTGTTTCTTGTGCTTTTTTACTGAGGGCAATCATATTAATCATTGATATCAATTGCAACACCCAGAGGAATAAAAATACATTTTACAAAATTGGGGAATGCCGCGATCAGCGGACTTTGATCGGCGGACTTTGACCTTCGCGCGCGGTAGCGGCGTCACTAGACTCTATAAGACTCCGTGACATCTTATGAAGCCAAGAACCTGACTGTTTGTAACTGTTTTGCGTGCTGTTTCTTGTGCTTTTTACTGAGGGCAATCATATTAATCATTGCTATCAATTGCTACACCCAGAGGAATAAAAATGCATTTTACAAAATAGGGAATGGGCGATGCGGCGATCTGCGGACTTTGACCTACACGCGCAGTAACCCGGTGTCCGCGAGACTTTATGAGACACCCGTGACATCTTATGAAGCCAAGAACCTGACTGTTTGTAACTGTTTGCTTCCTGTTTCTTGTGCTTTTTTACTGAGGGCAATCATATTAATCATTGCTATCAATTGCAACACCCAGAGGAATAAAAATAAATTTTACAAAATAGGGGAATGCCGCGATCTGCGGACTTTGACCTGCGCAGTAACCCGGTGTCCGCGAGACTTTATGAGACTCCGTGACATCTTATGAAGCCAAGAACCTGACTGTTTGTAACTGTTTGCTTCCTGTTTCTTGTGCTTTTTTACTGAGGGCAATCATTTTAATCATTGCTATCAATTGCAACACCCAGAGGAATAAAAATACATTTTACAAAATAGGGGAATGCGGCGATCGGCGGACTTTCGGTCTCCCGGTGCGAGACTCTAATCATGTATATACTGAGCACTGCATTAATCAGCGTCTCCTCCGTGGCACACATAGGAAAGGCAGCGCTGTGCTATATAGCACTCTAAAAGCTGGTTGAATCGGCCTGATGACAGAGGAATAAAGGCCGTCTATAAGACTTCAGCGGTTTTGATCGCCCTGTGGTCATCAGTTATGAGCGACATCTTATGAAGCCAAGAACCTGACTGTTTGTAACTGTTTTGCGTCCTGTTTCTTGTGCTTTTTTTTACTGAGGGGCAATCATATTAATCATTGATATCAATTGCAACACCCAGAGGAATAAAAATACATTTTACAAAATTGGGGAATGCAGCGATCAGCGGTTTTGATCGGCGGACTTTGACCTTCACTGCGCGGTAGCCCGGCGTCACTAGACTCTATAAGACTCCCGCGACATCTTATGAAGCCAAGAACCTGACTGTTTGTAACTGTTTTGCGTGCTGTTTCTTGTGCTTTTTTACTGAGGGGCAATCATATTAATCATTGCTATCAATTGCAACACCCAGAGGAATAAAAATACATTTTACAAAATAGGGGAATGCAGCGATCAGCGGACTTTGATCGGCGGACTTTGACCTTCTGCGCGGTAGCCGGCGTCACTAGACTTTATAAGACTCCGTGACATCTTATGAAGCCAAGAACCTGACTGTTTGTAACTGTTTTGCGTCCTGTTTCTTGTGCTTTTTTACGGAGGGCAATCATATTAATCATTGCTATCAATTGCTACACCCAGAGGAATAAAAATGCATTTTACAAAATAGGGGAATGCAGCGATCTGCGGACTTTGACCTACACTTTGCGCAGTACCCGGTGTCCGCGAGACTTTATGAGACACCCGTGACATCTTATGAAGCCAAGAACCTGACTGTTTGTAACTGTTTGCTTCCTGTTTCTTGTGCTTTTTTACGGAGGGCAATCATATTAATCATTGCTATCAATTGCAACACCCAGAGGAATAAAAATAAATTTTACAAAATAGGGGAATGCAGCGATCTGCGGACTTTGACCTACACCGCGCAGTAACCCGGTGTCCGCGAGACTTTATGAGACTCCGTGACATCTTATGAAACCAAGAACCTGACTGTTTGTAACTGTTTGCTTCCTGTTTCTTGTGCTTTTTACTGAGGGCAATCATTTTAATCATTGCTATCAATTGCAACACCCAGAGGAATAAAAATACATTTTACAAAATAGGGGAATGCAGCGATCGGGCGGACTTTGACCTACGCGCGGTAGCGGTGTCCGCGAGACTCTAATCATGTATATACTGAGCACTGCATTAATCAGCGTCTCCTCCGTGGCACACATAGGAAAGGCAGCGCTGTGCTATATAGCACTTTAAGAATTGCATCGCCGGTTCGAATCCGGCCTAATGCACCGGCCGCCGTTAAGGCCGTCTCCGCGTTGTTTTACGCTGGCGCGCCGCCCTGTGGTCATCCAGTTCCGATCGCCAGCGACATCTTATGAAGCCAAGAACCTGACTGTTTGTAACTGTTTGCGTCCTGTTTCTTGTGCTTTTTACTGAGGGCAATCATATTAATCATTGATATCAATTGCAACACCCAGAGGAATAAAAATACATTTTACAAAATTGGGGAATGCCGCGATCAGCGGACTTTGATCGGCGGACTTTGACCTTCACACGCAGTAGCCGGCGTCACTAGACTCTATAAGACTCCCGCGACATCTTATGAAGCCAAGAACCTGACTGTTTGTAACTGTTTGCGTGCTGTTTCTTGTGCTTTTTTACTGAGGGCAATCATATTAATCATTGATATCAATTGCAACACCCAGAGGAATAAAAATACATTTTACAAAATTGGGGAATGCCGCGATCAGCGGACTTTGATCGGCGGACTTTGACCTTCACACGCAGTAGCCGGCGTCACTAGACTCTATAAGACTCCCTCGACATCTTATGAAGCCAAGAACCTGACTGTTTGTAACTGTTTTGCGTGCTGTTTCTTGTGCTTTTTTACTGAGGGCAATCATATTAATCATTGATATCAATTGCAACACCCAGAGGAATAAAAATACATTTTACAAAATGGGGAATGCAGCGATCAGCGGTTTTGATCGGCGGACTTTGACCTTCACCGCGGTAGCGGCGTCACGAGACTTTATAAGACTCCGCGACATCTTATGAAGCCAAGAACCTGACTGTTTGTAACTGTTTGCGTGCTGTTTCTTGTGCTTTTTACTGAGGGCAATCATATTAATCATTGATATCAATTGCAACACCCAGAGGAATAAAAATGCATTTTACAAAATAGGGGAATGCCGCGATCTGCGGACTTTGACCTACACGCGCAGTACCCGGTGTCCGCGAGACTTTATGAGACTCCGTGACATCTTATGAAACCAAGAACCTGACTGTTTGTAACTGTTTGCTTCCTGTTTCTTGTGCTTTTTACTGAGGGCAATCATATTAATCATTGCTATCAATTGCAACACCCAGAGGAATAAAATAAATTTTACAAAATAGGGGAATGCAGCGATCTGCGGACTTTGACCTACTGCGCAGTAGCGGTGGTGTCACGTGACTTTATCCGCGAGACTTTATGAGACTCCGTGACATCTTATGAAACCAAGAACCTGACTGTTTGTAACTGTTTGCTTCCTGTTTCTTGTGCTTTTTTACTGAGGGCAATCATTTTAATCATTGCTATCAATTGCAACACCCAGAGGAATAAAAATACATTTTACAAAATAGGGGAATGCCGCGATCGGCGGACTTTGACCTACCGCGCAGGTACCCGGTGTCGCGAGACTCTAATCATGTATATACTGAGCACTGCATTAATCAGCGTCTCCTCCGTGGCACATATAGGAAGGCAGCTGTGCTATATAGCACTTTAAAATTGCATCGCTGGTTCGAATCCGGCCTGATGCACCGGCCGCCATTAAGGCCGTCTCCGCGGACTTTTTTTCGCGGACGCCGCCCTGTGGTCATCCAGTTCGATCGCCCAGCGACATCTTATGAAGCCAAGAACCTGACTGTTTGTAACTGTTTGCGTCCTGTTTCTTGTGCTTTTTACTGGGGGCAATCATATTAATCATTGATATCAATTGCAACACCCAGAGGAATAAAAATACATTTTACAAAATTGGGGAATGCCGCGATCAGACTTTGATCGGACTTTGATCGGCGGACTTTGACCTTCATCTTATGAAGCGCGGTAGCCGGTTTCGTCACTAGACTCTATAAGACTCCAGCGACATCTTATGAAGCCAAGAACCTGACTGTTTGTAACTGTTTTGCGTGCTGTTTCTTGTGCTTTTTTACTGAGGGCAATCATATTAATCATTGCTATCAATTGCAACACCCAGAGGAATAAAATACATTTTACAAAAATGGGGAATGCGCGATCAGCGGCGATCTGCGGACTTTGACCTTCACATCGCGCAGTAGCGATTGTCACGAGACTTTATGAGACTCCGTGACATCTTATGAAGCCAAGAACCTGACTGTTTGTAACTGTTTGCTTCCTGTTTCTTGTGCTTTTTACTGAGGGCAATCATATTAATCATTGCTATCAATTGCAACACCCAGAGGAATAAAAATACATTTTACAAAATAGGGGAATGCAGCGATCTGCGGACTTTGACCTACGGACTTTGACCTACCGCGGTATTGTCCGCGAGACTTTATGAGACTCCGTGACATCTTATGAAACCAAGAACCTGACTGTTTGTAACTGTTTTGCTTCCTGTTTCTTGTGCTTTTTTTACTGAGGGCAATCATTTTAATCATTGCTATCAATTGCAACACCCAGAGGAATAAAAATACATTTTACAAAATAGGGAATGAACCTGCGATCGGCGGACTTTGACCTACACAAAATAGGGCGCAGTAGCCGGTGTCACGAGACTCTAATCATGTATATACTGAGCACTGCATTAATCAGCGTCTCCTCCGTGGCACACATAGGAAAGGCAGCGCTGTGCTATATAGCACTTTAAGAATTGCATCGCTGGTTCGAATCCGGCCTGATGCACCGGCCGCCATTAAGGCCGTCTCACGTTGTTTTACGCGACGCCGCCCTGTGGTCATCCAGTTCCGATCGCCCGCGACATCTTATGAAGCCAAGAACCTGACTGTTTGTAACTGTTTGCGTCCTGTTTCTTGTGCTTTTTTACTGAGGGCAATCATATTAATCATTGATATCAATTGCAACACCCAGAGGAATAAAAATACATTTTACAAAATTGGGGAATGCCGCGATCAGCGGACTTTGATCGGCGGACTTTGACCTTCACACGCAGTAGCCGGCGTCACTAGACTCTATAAGACTCCCGCGACATCTTATGAAGCCAAGAACCTGACTGTTTGTAACTGTTTGCGTGCTGTTTCTTGTGCTTTTTTACTGAGGGCAATCATATTAATCATTGATATCAATTGCAACACCCAGAGGAATAAAAATACATTTTACAAAATTGGGGAATGCCGCGATCTGCGGACTTTGACCGGACTTTGACCTTCGCGCGGTACCCGGTGTCACGCGAGACTTTATGAGACTCCCGTGACATCTTATGAAGCCAAGAACCTGACTGTTTGTAACTGTTTGCTTCCTGTTTCTTGTGCTTTTTTACTGAGGGCAATCATATTAATCATTGCTATCAATTGCAACACCCAGAGGAATAAAAATACATTTTACAAAATAGGGGAATGCCGCGATCTGCGGACTTTGATCGGCGGACTTTGACACCTTCTACGGTAGCCTTGTGTAGCGGTGTCACGAGACTTTATGAGACTCCGTGACATCTTATGAAGCCAAGAACCTGACTGTTTGTAACTGTTTTGCTTCCTGTTTCTTGTGCTTTTTACTGAGGGCAATCATATTAATCATTGCTATCAATTGCAACACCCAGAGGAATAAAATACATTTTACAAAATTGGGGAATGCGGCGATCTGCGGGACTTTGACCTTCACGCGCAGTAGCGGTCATCCGCGAGACTTTATGAGACTCCGTGACATCTTATGAAGCCAAGAACCTGACTGTTTGTAACTGTTTGCTTCCTGTTTCTTGTGCTTTTTTACTGAGGGCAATCATATTAATCATTGCTATCAATTGCAACACCCAGAGGAATAAAATACATTTTACAAAATAGGGAATGCAGCGATCAAGACTTTATAAGAATGACATCTTTGATCGGCGGACTTTGACCTTCACACGCAGTAGCCGGTGTCCGCGAGACTTTATGAGACTCCGTGACATCTTATGAAGCCAAGAACCTGACTGTTTGTAACTGTTTGCTTCCTGTTTCTTGTGCTTTTTTACTGAGGGCAATCATATTAATCATTGCTATCAATTGCAACACCCAGAGGAATAAAAATACATTTTACAAAATAGGGGAATGCCGCGATCTGCGGACTTTGATCGGCGGACTTTGACCTACACACACGCAGTAACCCGGTGTCCGCGAGACTCTAATCATGTATATACTGAGCACTGCATTAATCAGCGTCTCCTCCGTGGCACACATAGGAAAGGCAGCGCTGTGCTATATAGCAGTGTAAGAATTGCATCGCCGGTTCGAATCTGGCCTGATGCACCGCCGCTGTTAAGGCCGTCTCACGTTGTTTTACGCGACGCCGCCCTGTGGTCATCCAGTTCGACGCCCGCGACATCTTATGAAGCCAAGAACCTGACTGTTTGTAACTGTTTGCGTCCTGTTTCTTGTGCTTTTTTACTGAGGGCAATCATATTAATCATTGCTATCAATTGCAACACCCAGAGGAATAAAAATACATTTTACAAAATAGGGGGATGCCTCAGCGGTTTTGTAAACTTTGACCTACACCGCGGTAGCCGGCGTCACGAGACTCTAACCAACAAAACTAGATGCGCGCGCGGCAGCCGCGGGGGCAGAAGACGCTTTTGGTAAAGTCCACAACGTTATAACCTTAACCTAAATAGTCAGCTGCTGTAAGCTATAATCGGATTTTTTGTATACCCCTGTAGTCTCAATGATAATAACATCTCATTTCAGACTATTTCAAAGTTTGACGTTCATTTGCATTATTAATATAACATCGTATTTTGTCATTTTTGGCGAAGACATGCATTCCGTTAGGGATATTGAACATATTTAACATTCTCTAACCATCGTGATTTCGAATTGGTGCAGTTTTCAACACAAAAACTCTTATTCTTTTGCTCTTTTGCATTGATCTATGCTGTTCTGTGGTGTGTTCTGCCTCTTGGTTGCGCACGCATGTTTTCGTGACGTTGCATAGAAATCCATGTATAGGACACACTCAGACAGACAGACACACACATCTGATCATCATTTTCATTTTATTAATTTAATAACTTAACTTTTCAGGTAGTTGTTAATTTATATGAGAACAATGTTGAATTATCAGCAACTCTAGCTATTTTAGGATTTAGGCCTAATATATGCTATTAGTACCCAAATCCTTAAGGATAAGAATATAATGTTAGTAGTAAAGACAAAGACAAAATGCCATTGTTGTGCCATAGTTGTATAACATTATGTCTACAGTGTCATGTGCAAAATATTGCCCTTTGACCGACTCATTACTCATTAAACTCATTAAAACCTTACGACCTATTAACAAATAAGAGTGCTTGTTCTGATCATTCTACTCCAGTGCAATAGACATTTTCTGAGACAGCAGGGGAAATATTCTCTCTGTGAATCTGCATCTGAACTTGTCGATTTAGCCTGACTCAGCCAGAAGCACTTGGAAAGTCTTAAATAATGACTATAATTCTTAGAGGCCCTGATTTTGGAAACACATTTTGTAGTTCTTCAAGTCAAATACTGTAATTATCCTATTATTCTATACATTTCTATACAGTTCAAAATGCATAGAAATAAGGCTTTGTGTTTCATGGTGACAAAATGATATGGAAATGTTCATACAATGGAAAGCTGTCCAGTTTGTTCCCAGGTTTCTTTGTTCTTTTTCATGGTTGCCATTCTCTCATGCAGCGGCTTCACAGCAGTCTTCAAAACATCCTGAAACCCAGACAAGGTGAAGAAGATTACTTGAAGATTACCGTTGCACTAAAGGGTATCAGGTGAAGGTCTGATGTAACAATGCAAAACATTCTTTGTGATATTATATTATGCATCTACTACACAAAAAAATCAAACCTTTATAAATTGTATACAATCAATTATCATAGAGACTCATAATCAATTATCATAGACTCATAATCAATTATCATAGACTCTATGGTGCAGCCTCAAGATGGTACCCTTAAAACATTAATGACACTACAAAAAAGAAAAATAAGGAATTACATTGAATGCATTAAAATGCATAGTATACCTACACAGAAATATCGATATATCTCTGTCACAAGTTCACCCCTTGACAGCATTACATGCAAACTGTTCAATGTACTGTATGTCACTTTTGAAACACTTTTCTAAACAACCACGCACTGTTGTTTTAAATCATATTGTTATGATACACTTATAGGCCTACTCCATTTAATCTCTTGCATTGTCACACCATGCAGAATGAAAGCAACAAAGTCACAGGGATCTCATTTATTTGGCATACAATACATACTTTGTATAGTAATTTGAGTTATTTTATTGAAATACCTTTATATATATATATATATATATATATATATATACCTTTTTTCAAGTGTGGTTGCTGTAAGTGAGTAATATTTTTGCATAGGCGATTGCCTGGATCGTTCCATTTCCAAGCTTTTCATAGATGTTTATTCACTTCTTCCTAAATGAACCCGGCCTCCTCCTTTTTTGCGTCTCCAATCAAAAACGCACACAAACACGCTCTCTCTCTCTCTCTCTCTCTCTCTCTCTCTCTCTCTCTCCGGTGGATCATGCCAGAGATAAACGAAACGGATAGAATGGTACCAGCACCGACCACAAAACATCGCAATAAAAATGTATATTTGGGGTCTGGCCTTTCGAAAGTGTAGCAACTTTTATATTATGCATGATATGAGCACAGACAGTTTAGTTCGAAATTCATTGTTCTGCCTTTATCACCCTGAAATATGCGATTAATCAGTTAATCTCTTTCGCAATGAGAGGATTTTGTTATTGATATAATGGATTTCAAGGAATGGCAAAGGGACGTTGTTTTCAACTGGACGCACAGAAACTTCTCTTCTTGTTTTCTCTGGCGATGGTTTGCCTCTCTCTGTACACTCTTCTCTCAGACCGTGGTCATGTAGAGTATTGGAGTGTACAGTCTTCCGTTCAACCGTTAGGAGTTGCACAGGTCTACCGCGAGAAGAATGCCTCCAGTGACATACTCGCGAACAGCCTTGCCACGAGCTCAGGTGAGCCAGATGTTACCTCCACCGACGCAACGGACCAGGAGTGGACAGCGACCAGGCGCCTTCCCCAAGCGCTCATTATAGGCGTGAAGAAGGGCGGGACACGCGCGCTGCTCGAGTTCCTGCGACTTCATCCGGATATTCGGGCAGCAGGATCCGAGCCCCACTTCTTCGACAGACATTACGACCGGGGATTAGATTGGTACATGTAAGTTTTCAGCTGCGTGGTTGCTTTTAATGTACATTCCATTCCTGCAGAGAAAATGAGGTTGACCCAACTACCCAATGTACCCAGTGTACCCAAAGTTTAATCATGTCATCGTGTATACTTACAGTAAAGCATTCAATAGTAGGGGTAAACATTCAAACTAACAGAGCAGGTAAAGCATGATGAACTTCACTATCAATGATACACCATTGGCTAGCTGCCAGGGAGATACTGATAGCCTACATGAAAAACACCAGTGGTGTTAAAAAAGGCTTCTTTCATCTGGATGAGGAATGGATATTTATTTATTTTTTGCATGCATGCATGTGTGCATCTGACAAGCATCTCATCTCAATGTTTCTTTGCAAAGGTAGTGATTTCCCCTAGAAGATGGTCAATTCATGATATTTGTGCAAACCAGTGAATTAATGTCCTTCAAACCAATGTAGTCGGTTAGAAGTTCTTAGTTTGTATGACTTTTTGAGTATGAGTTTTTTACTTTTTCATCCTTTTTACATCACCTATCATCAATGCATTCATGACACTGCCAGCAACACATTCTCTGAAGGAAATGCATTGCATTACAGAATGAGGCAGAACAGAAAAGAAAATGCTCCAGGGTTTCTATTGCAACAAGGCGAATGACCCGGGTTTTGAAAATGACTAGCAAAATTGCTCCTGTACTGAATAGCTAGAGGGCTTGAGTGGAAATAACCAGCCAGTCAGCAGCACACAAAGGATGCACGCATAGCCAGTGACCCTTTTGGTCTCTGGAGAATATCCCAGAGCTCTCACTAATGGACTTTCTGTGTATGTTTGTTCTGCCTTAGCTTTTTCGCTTCGGCTCTTTGTAATTCCTATCTTATGCCCAGGCGTCACCTCCTCCTGAGTTCAATTGGAGGGGTGAGTTGAGGGGTGCCTCCTCTCGTCTTGGTCCTGACACAGCTGTGTGTGTGTGTGTGTGTGTGTGTGTGTGTGTGTGTGTGTGTGTGTTTGTACAGTATGTGTGTGTGTGTGTGTGTGTGTGTGTTTGTTTGTGCGCATTGATAGATAGATATACTTGTCTATATTGATCCCTAGGGGAAATTCAAGGTCACAGTAGCATACAGACAACACACACACACATTCAATAACAGCAGAAAAAGTAATTACAAGTATATAATATAAAAAACACAATTAAGCAATAAGGACTGTTAAGATAAAGAATATACTAAATATACAAAATACAAATTATACTAAATAAAACTTAATCAAAATCAATTCTAAAAAAACAGTATCCACATAGTGGGTGAATAATCAATCAGGTGCGCTTGCAATGACTGAAGCAGGGACTGAGCCTTGTGGTCCTCAGTGCATAAGGTAAGGTGCTCTGTGTGAATGAGTGGCATGGTGTTGGTGCAAATGAGTAAGTCAAACAGTGCAAGAATAAAGTCTATATATCTATATATAAATAACTATATTAAGAAAGGTATGTGGCATGGAGGGAGGGGTTGTGCATATGTACTAATACAGCATGCAAACAGTGAGGCAGAAGACAAGTGTAAAGTGACTAGTAGACAGACAGTTCAAGACATTGGAGGTAGTGAAGAGGCAGACAGACTATGCGGAGAAGTCTATTTCTCCTCTTCCCTTAAGTGATGCATTAAACAGTTCAATGGCCCTGGGGATGAATGACTTCCTCAGTCTGTCTGTTGTGCAAACCAGTGAGCGAAGTCTCCAGCTGATCAGGCTCTTCTGCTTAAAAGAACCGTATGTAAGAAATGTATTTAAAGTAATCATAAAATGGCCCTGATATGTCACTAGACATTAATAAATCATCTTCACTTCAAATACTTATATCACTGACAACAGTAGTCCGGCCAGGATATTGTCTTTTAAAAAGTGAAGTTGCAGCCCTCAACTGATGTTGATGTTGTGTTTTGTCATGTCATGTTGTGTTTTGGCCTGATCGCCACCCTCTACCTATCTACTAATCACTTAAGTCAGTCAGTGTTTCGCATCCGGTTGGCAACCTCGAGTTAGGGGGCAGGGGGAGGGGATACACCGCTCTACAGTATTTTGAAAGTGATTGCAGTAACAGTTTTGGCCACAATCTTACATATGGTTCCTTTAACAATAGTGCTGTGGAGTGGATGACACTCATTGTCCAAGATGTGGATCAGTTTGTTCAGGGTCCTTTTGTCAGATAGTGAAGTGATGCACTCCAGTTCAGCTCCCACTACAGAGCCAGCTTTCCTTACCAGCCTGTCAAGTCGCCCCACATCCTTCTTCTTTGTGCTTCCTCCCCAGCATACCACTGCATAGAAGAGGACGCTGGCAACAACAGACTGGTAGAACATCCTGAGGAGCTTGCTGCACACATTGAAGGAGCGCAGCCTCCTCAGGAAGTACAGCCTGCTCTGCCCTTTTTTTGTAGAGTGTGTCAGTGTTGGCTGACAAGTCCAGTTTATTGTCCAGGTGGAGACCCAGGTACTTGTAGGTGCTTACCACCTCAACATTGACCCCATCAATGGAGACTGGTAGCAGAGTGGGCTTAGATCTGCGGAAATCCACATCTCCTTGGTCTTTGAAGTGTTGAGTTGGAGATGATTGAGTTTGCACCATTGCACAAAGTCTTCCACCAGGCTCCTATACTCCTCCTCCTTCTCATTCCTGATACACCCCACAATTGCAGTGCCGTCAGAAAACTTCTGCGTGTGTGTGTGTGTGTGTGTGTGTGTGTGCGTATATGCGTGTGTGTGTGTGTCTGAATGTGCGTGTGTCTGTGTGTCACACTTAATCTTCTTAAAGGAGACGAAGGCCCATTGTGCTTTTTATTCCATTATTGAACAGAACAAGAGACAGCAGACTCAATGGGCCAAATGTCTAGTGATGTTCTTCTACTGCATAATGATAAAACATACACTCATTTGCTCAGTCTTTATGCAAAAGAAGGAATTGGAAAGAGAGAGAGAGAGCTCAAGAAACAAGACAAGACCACCTTTTCATTAGTAATGTGGATAGTCCCTCTGAAATGAAAATGCTGTGTTGAAAAATGAATATGAAAGACATATTGCATAATAATTTAATGTGAAGAACTTCAGCATGTCAGCTATGCCAAAGCTCTCGTGGAAGAGCTCTGTCCCAAACATGCTGAACTTGATATAAATTTGACAAATTATAAAATGCCAGTAAGTACATGCTGAAAGGAAAATCTCAAAATCAATCAAATATATGAAAGCTATGAAGGAAATTCACTGAAGATAAAGCAAGATGATTTTCTTCTGTCTTGTAGGAGCCTAATGCCCAAGGCCCTGGAGGGGCAGATTGTCATGGAGAAGACACCCAGGTACTTTGTGTCAGTGGACAGCCCTGCCCGAGTCCACGCCATGTCTCACAAGGTCAAGCTCATCATTGTGGTGCGTGACCCCATCACTCGTGCCATCTCCGATTATGCCCAGATTGTGTCCAAAACGCCTGGAGTGGCCAGCTTCGAGACCCTGTGCTTCCGGAACGGGAGTGGAGGTGGCGGCGTGGAGGTGAACTCCCAGTGGAGTCCCCTGTGGATTGGCCTGTACGCCCGGCACCTGGAGCGCTGGCTCACCTACTTCCCCCTGGCCCAGATGCACGTTGTGCATGGCGAACGCCTGGTGAGGGACCCTGCGGGGGAGATGGCACGCGTGCAGGACTTCCTCGGATTGGAGAGGATCATCACCGACAAGCACTTCTACTTCAACCAGACCAAAGGCTTTCCGTGCCTGAAGAAACCCGAGGGAAGCAGCCAGCCACACTGCCTGGGCCTAACCAAGGGCAGAGCTCACCCCCAGGTCCAGGAAGAGGTCATCAGGAGACTCAAGGACTTCTATCGGCCCCATAACCTCAGGTTCTATGAGCTGGTGGGCCAAAACTTTGGTTGGCAGTGAGAGGTCATTTGTCTAAAAGCAACACTGATATGCAGATGGACTGGTATAGAGGTCACAGGTATACTAGTCACAATTTTTGCTTTATGTTTTGATGCTTGATGGCCAACAGGTTTACAAGTGTGAGTGTGAGAGTCGGGGTCTAGGTGATGTGTCAGTGAAACAAAAACTAATAAGACTAATCAACCCATTCTTTAATGTAATGAATACATAACCTTCATATTCAATGAATTTGTTACGCAATAGGCATTGGTACTGTACATATTTTTGTAATAGTTAGGTGAATATATGAAAGAGCCAAATTGAAAACTGACTAGTTATTCTTTTGAGTTTAGCTCTAGAACATTACCCCTCTATATGTTTTCCTCACTTAAATAAAATAAATACAACTTCAAGTTGTTGAAATGAGTCAGCAGTAAACACTCAAAATGTGGGAATAATAGCTGCACAAACAGATGAGTTGTGTATTTATAAATGTTAAAACAACATATAATTCCTGTATTTTTTAAATAGTCATTAATTATGAAACCATATATTTAGAAGTCAAAATAACTGCTTCATAGTTGGTATTTTTGTGTCAGTATTATAAGTGTACCACCATCTACATGTGTTTATACAATATTCTGGAGCTCTGTAAACCTTAAAAGTGTCCCCTTTTCCATTGTTTTAATGTCCCCATGTCATGTTACAGTATGTATTCCTCAGTAAAGACACTTTGATTCCCTTTAAACCGGGAGGCGGGCAAATCATGATGAATCAATGGGACCATCAAAACAACAAGTCCGTAAAGCAGTAAAGTAAAGCCCTTAGCTATTGAGTATACATATCTGATAACTTGTTTACAGCTTGCACCCTATTTATCAGAGTGCAGGTCATATTTATCAGGAGGGTCATGCCTGAAGTTTCTCCCTTCTGTGTCAGTGCCCAGAGTGTCCCACTTGAGTTTTCTTTCAAGGAGTGGGCTACATTTCCTCATTATGCTACAACCGACGTTGAATGACAGATCAATAACCAATCACTATGGCCAGTCTCTTGTGGTTATGATTGGTTGTGAATGCAGCTCTATTTTCGATGCCTCTCATCAGAAGTATTCCTCCTCTCCTGGGAGCTCCATGTCGCCGTTCAGGTCCAGGTCGAGCAGGTCAGACTGGCCACTGGGAGGCTTGAAGCCATTGGCGCTGGGCAGGTGTGGTGGCGGCGACGACGGCTCGGGACCTGGCACGTCCAGCGCGGGTCCAGGGGGCAGGTACATGTCCCACACCTGCAGCTGGTCGGGCAGGTCCAGCTCCAGCAGTTTCTGCTTGATGCGCAGGTTCTTCTCGATGTGCTTCCGCTTAAACTTGAACTCGATGATGGTCTTTGTGTAGCGGTTCAACGCCGTCACCGCCGAGCCCATGCAGGTGGCGAAGGATGCCCATGCCAAACTGATGGAGGAAGTGATGTCATCATTAACAAGCTCTGACTGTCTGTTGACTGCTCTCACTCTCACTCATATGACTTGCCGATGGATTCATGAACATGGTGTGAATCAACAAAATCATCTTTACTTCTATTTTGAAATACAAGCTAGATTTGTTTTGTGCAAGCTCTCATGAAAAATACGGTTCAGCACAGCAAATGTAAAGATTGCTGATGGAGTAGTAGCATCTTTAAAAATATGCAGAAAAGGGAAGAGGCACGGATTATTTCCTTGATATTAAATTAGTTGTAGGAAGACACCTTACTCACAGGTAGGACCAGCTGTAGTCCCACGTCTTGGGTCTCCAGTCCTCCGGACCAATCATGACCGCCAGCTGGAAGGCTGTTGTGAACATCATGTGAGCCACCATCCCAAAGAGACCTGGCGGCCAGAGGAGAGCAGAGCATTAGAGCTGCAGTTCACAGAAAGAACCACAGGGTGGCAGAGGAGAGCCGAGCAACCAGAGCCGTATATACAGAAGATATTCTACATGGATATTCTCTCAGGCTCTGGAGCAATATGTCAGTGGTTTGTTCCATTAGAGCTGCAGTTCACAGAAACAACCACAGGGTGGCAGAGTTGTACAGCGCCTTCCCTGCTGATCTCAGAGCAGCGGGGGAGCTGGCTAAAAATGAATTAATAAATGAGTGAGCATCCTGCTGCCTTAAAGCCATGTAATCGTTTAAACCCCATCAGCCTGTTTCTTACCGCAGACAACATGAAAGATTGACTTAGTCTTCCACACACAATGACAAGGAGGCATGCAATGCTGTACTCTAGCTGCAGGCTGATTTGTGCTTTAACTGTATCTCCCTCTTGGGACTTTTGGGGGGAATCCTGAGGTAACATTATAGGAGGAGGCACAGCGAGGTGAGCCATGGCCACTGTCTGCCCCCACACACACTCATCACACATACACACACACACACACACGCGCCCACAATCTGCATCAGCACGCTGGATTAGCCGCTAGCCGGGGGCTGGTGCAGAAAGGACAGAGAGAGAGAGATGAAGAGGGAGAGAGGGAGTGACCAGCCCTCCTCTCTGGACAGGCCTTATCACTGACCACCCTCAACCCCCAACCCCCTACCCTGCTCCAATCCGATTAGTCCTCAAACCAGCCAAATCCCTGGTTTGCACCACACGCTGCCAGATTTGAGGCGGACAGAAGCACTTTCACAGCCCACCGTGCCCTGTAAGCACACTGGCTCTGGCCCCGGCAGGGGAGAGCCCACAGGCAAATCGCACAGCCCCGTCGGACTCGGACAGGGATATTTGCCAAGTGCACAGCCGGTGGCACTAGTGTGAGCAATCTCTACACGGGGGTGTTTATTTTGGACAGATGTTCCTCTCAGCCTGTGCGTGTCACACCGGGGAAATAACAAGACACATTGTTAAAATCCACACGTCTGTGGGATATGATCCCAAAGGATCGCCGCCCGCTTCACCTTCCTCTTCCTCTCCTTTCACTGGGATCTCAACATCTACAAACCACCCACAGTAACTAAGTAAGCTATAGGCTTCGCACGGGCCCAGTGAAAGACATTAGAAATGAAGACTTCAAATGATAACACAAGAGGACCACTTTAGACGTGATACGGAGCTTAGGACATTTGCACAACACTGATCACTGTCCGCAGGGCCGTCGTTTGCTCCGCGCCTTGGACTCGGTATGCAGCACAGGCGGTGGTTGGTTGCAGGCGGCCCTGCCTTATGTAATCCCCCCAGCGTCTCGGGGCCCCAGCCATGTCGCTCTCAAAGCTTCTGGTTAAATGGGATTTATGTCCCGGTCAGATGAACACCCAGGCTCCCACTGCATAAAGTCCGGCAACCTGGTAAATTCCACTGCTAAAAAAAGACTCGTGTTTAGCTGGGCATACACACCCACATCTCCAACACCATCACCATTTTCCATGTGTACTTGAATGGCTTTTTGTAGATTGTCAAAATTCATGGCATTTGTTGAATGTTGCCTAGCAACATTGAAAACAGAATGCTGTGTATTATAGACAACTCTTTTTTTTAGGTATCATTTTCAAAATGTCAGTGCGGTATGGTTCAGTGGTCAGTGACTGAAAACCAACAAACATGAAACTTTCTTATAAAGCTTTTACTCCTTATCTTTAAGACACCAATTTGCATGTTAGAAAGCTTTCATTAATGCCTGCTGTGTTGATGATTGCTTAAGATTTGTGCATGTCCAAAACAACTTACTACTGTTTAGAACAAACATGCTCACAAAAACAAAACAATGCCTGTTGTGGTCAGTATGATATTGACAATCAATGTCGGAATACTTAACTGAACCCTAGCACAATAATGTCATGGATACCAAATATCATATCCTGCCATAAGGAGATAACAATCAGACACCGGTGAATTTGCTGAATTTGGTGAATCATCTGAATTGGGGTTTTGTCATAACGACAATATGTGGCTACAACAGGTTAATGACATGCCATATGGACCGGTATGGAAACCGATATGAACCGATATAAACCGATATGGAAACTTTTTGTTTGTCCCCAAGTAACCATTAGCTCAACGTTGTGAATTGTGCCATCGGAAATGCCTTTGGTTTGTTTATGCAGTGAAAAGGGTCTATACAGTAAACTGTAGAGGGTATACGATTCAATACACTGACATAATGAAACTTTCAGATCACTAAACAAAATCAGTCTTGATGACCACTGGCAGGACAGGGTATTTTCCAAAACACACTTATGACATGGTTATATTTGTCTTATGACAGGGTTCAAGTAAAGCGCTACAATCATCGCTAAGGTCAGAGTTACCTGACAAGGCTGTACACAGGGCCGCAAAGGCATTCAGTTTGAGCCTATTCATCATGTTGCAGCAGTGGAACATCTCGATAGACATGAGGGCTCCGCCTATGAACAGCAGTGAGATGTACAGACACTCTGCTACAATGCAAAGCCACAGCACTCCTACAGAGAAGGACAGAAGAGAAAGAAACACATAGATAGATAGATAGATAGATAGATAGATAGATAGATAGATGAAGAGGAAGACAAACAAATCAACTGGGAGGCTTTAGTAATCCCCCGTGTTTGAGGAAAGTAATCCCCTTCTTCTGAGATGGGAGAGACCATTTCCAGAGTCCCCAACAGGATAAAAGCAATAGATAGATAGATAGATAGATACTTTATTGATCCCCAGGGGAAATTCAAGGTCTCAGCAGGATACAGACAACACAAACACATTCTTTAACAGCAGAAAGAGTAATTAAAGTATATAATATAAAAACACAACTAAGCAATAAGGACAGTAGAAGGTAAAGAATATGCTAAATATACTCGCACTACTATACTACTATCAGCAGGTCATCAAGCCTTTTACTCTGTATCCGCTGCTCTCTCTCCCGCTCTCTCTCTCTTTCTCCCTTTCTCTCTCTGTCTTTCTATATGTGTGTGTGTCTGTCTGTGTATGTGTGTGCATGTTGGTTAGTGTGTGGGAGTTTTTTCATGTCAGATGAGGATAGCAACATCTATACAGGTCAAAAGCCTGCACAGATCCCATGATTTGGTAAAGTACTGGGCAGAGTTGAAAAGATTATGATTAATGATGGGATTATGATCATTATCGATGATATCCTCTGCTGATGTGATTACGGGACTAGACTGAATTAAATAAAGACAGGATCACTTTATGACATACATTTCAGAAGAATTAATTACACTATGTCAAAGGTGGAGTGTACTTTAAATGCTTTACTTATGCTTCAGTCAACTTTGTGTCAAGATATGATGACGGCTCATCTTTTTGAATACATATTTTCTTTTGTGTTTCTTTTGAGTTTGATAAACTAAACATGCATACATTAACCTCAGTCGGAGTGTAACATCTTGATTGGAAGGCATCTAGAGTAAATAACTCTATATCTCTATATTTTGGTTAAATAACTAAATATCTCTATCTAGGGTAAATAACTATATTTGTCTATCTCTAGGGTAAATCCACTTTAACTCACCCACCTCGCTCCCGTTCAGGTGCAATCTCTGAAAAGTCTCGACAAGTGAAGCCTGTAGAACAACAACAGCATAAGGTAAGAACCATGTTGGTTACAATGAAGCTTGTATAGCTTGCATAGTCACACAGGTCACAGACATTGAAGAACAGGTGAAGAAATCAGCCCCCTCTTCATGGAAATTATGGGTCTTTCAGAACTTTTCTCTTGTGACCTGTCGTCCCTTCATGGTCATGCTCCTTGTCATGTTATGCGAACAAACCGTTTGTATCAACATCCACAGAATGCACTGACTCTTTTGAGTTGCTACATTGCTGGACTGACTCAATTGGAAATACTTATACGCTCCCTATGCAGAAACTCTGTAGCTACTAGCGACCTTCATCAGAGGGACCAATACCAAAAACAACCTGAACTAACTGCACTACACTGTAAAAGGTTGCCAAGAATTTAAACCCAAATTTAAAAAATTTCAAATACCACATTTTACTGTTAATACTGTAACATCGGTGCCTTCCGGACTGAGTGCTATCCTCCCAGAGTGTGAATGCTGGATTGTGTAATGTCGGTTTTAGTGAGTGTAATTGCGTTTACCTTGTCATATATGTGTTAGTTTGTGTAGTCTTTCTTTAGGTTGTACCTCATGTGTTTACCCCGTGTATTGTATGTGACTACCCTGTTCGTGTATCGTCCTTGTTTTATTGACTTCCCTTGTGTTTCGTGTGTAATGGTGTCTTAGTGTATGTGTGATTCCCGCATTCGTTAATAAACCTGTCATTGGACATCTGTGTGTCGCATCAATCGTTACATTGGTGTCAGAAGCGACTTTCGAACATGGCCCCCGCCCAGCAAGAGAAGCCGTGAGCGGGAGACCTCACCACTGGGTGGAGGACCACGCAAGAGGATCCGGAGAGAGCCCTTGTAAGGGTTACTAAAAATCTTTTTGAGGCTATCTGTCGTTACTGCCGCCGGAGGAGAGCAGCTGTTGTCCGGGCCTGCTTGCGGCCATGGGAGGAGATCTTGCCAGAAGAGGGGCCTGAAGAAGCGGTCTCGGAGGAGAAGATGCTGGCCTGGGCGATGATTCCGACGCAAGAATACCTGGGGCCCCTGCAGAGCCGAGGGAGAGTGGCGAGGAAGAGGTTCCTTGACGACGGACGGTTGGCGGAGCCGCTAGGGACAGCGAACTCAAGACGGTTGGGCAGCTTCGGCGGAAGGGCCCTCTAAAAAGCTGAAGGGCTTTAATACGTTTGGGTGCGAGTGAGAGGCACCGTGCTGTGTGGGTGCTCGTTCTAGTTGGCCTGTTGGCCGGCGCCAGCGCAAGAAAAAGAGAAGAAAAAAAAAAGTTTGCTGTGTTGGGTTGATAGCACGAGTCAGACGAGGGAGGGTCAAGCCTTTGTCGCAACCAGGACAGAGTGGAGCGGGCCAGGAGCAGCGGAGGACAGCTTTCCGAGGAGGCAGCGCGAGGAGGGACGCCGAAACCGGTAGCTGACGGCCTGAGAGCTCAGCATGTCTGACTGCAGCGGAGCAGGTGCCTGCCTATCCTGGTCGGTGCAACTGTGGAGTGGAGCGACGGAGGTGCAGCGACAGTTGACCCGTGAGTTCCGGTGCTTGGTGCCACAGTCTATGGTGGTGCCATCTAGGGCCCCGACTGGTGCTGCGGTGAGTTTAGCGAGTGTAATTGCGTTTACCTTGTCATAAATGTGTTAGTTTGTGTAGTCTTTCTTTAGGTTGTACCTCATGTGTTTACCCCGTGTATTGTATGTGACTACCCTGTTCGTGTATCGTGCTTGTTTTTCTGACTTCTTGACTTTTTTTGACTTTGACGTGTTTTGGTGTATGTGTGATTGGACATCTGTGTGTCGCACCAATCTTTACAATACAAAAGAAAAGAAGTTAAATGACACTCCTGACCAACATTTTAATTTGAAATCAAGTCAAATATCTTATCCTACAATAAAGAGTTTACAGTCACCAGTGATGTGGCTGTGTCATATCACCTACATTGGTTATTGTTGAGACAGTATTAGGCTATGGCAGGTTAATAACATGTAGTGTAAGCGGTTTGGTCTAAACCTCGGAGAGCTGTAATAACAATAGCATACCGTGCTACTATGACGCTGTCAGATCGCTCTGCCATCATGACAGATACTCCGTAACAGACTTTTTTTCCCACCCAAGGTGTTACAAGGTCTTCATCAAATTGACCTAGGCTATACCAGGGCGTACTGCAGTGCAGGTGGCTCTAGCACCCGTAGGCTACCACATACAGGCCCAAGTGTCTATGGAGATCCGGGTTCGAGTCCGATCCCACCCCGGATTCGGGTCATTTCCTGATTCCCACCCCAACTTTTTGGTGTCACAAGATCTTCATCAAATTTGCCTGTACCATAAACAATCTGAGCATTATGGCGATATGTATGTATTATCTGTCTTCCTGGTGTTATTTCATTTACAGTAAAAACATGTCAAAGCAGATCACATGAATGTACAAATCTTCTCAAGACATGTAGAGAAAGAGATACCTTTAAAATATTAGACATTCCCCAAGCTTTTCAACAAATGATGTGTTGAAACCCTTCACTGCAATGGCTCACAATAACAAGCTTGTTCTATTATAAACACCTAGCACTGTAATATGTCATTTGAAGAGATCTACAGGTTAACAGATCATTGATCCCCTAGGAAGCATGACATTTGTTATGGGATCTGGGAAAACCTAGCAAGATCCCATCACATTTGAGTGTTTTTTAAAATTTTGGCTGAAACCAGATAATATCTTAAGTCATATGAATAGCCCATATCAGCATGTTTCTCTTTAATATCTATAGTATCTCAACATGAGTAGCATCAGAGATGGAGAACTACTAGGTGTAAACCAAGAAGCAAAGAAGCAACTTCCTAAGCAGTCGGCTTCATTGACCTCTGACCTCTACAAAACATTTTCGTCCCGTTCAGTGTAGCCGCTATGTCAACGCTGTAACGCTATAACCACTGAGTCACCTTACCGATATTGTTGACGGCCTGCTCGCAAGAGAACCAGATGCCCGTGTGGAACTTCCTCATGAGGAACTTGTCTTCGCCCGTCTCGTAGATGTACTGCACCTGCCGGCTGTCGTTGAGATTGGAGCTGTTGAAGCGGATGCAGTAGGACTGCTTGACCGTGGTCACAGGCCCCTCGCAGAAGGGCTTGACCACCTTGCGCGTGCCCTCGCACCAGTAGGGGGTGGTGACCGCCGAGACGGCCAGCGCGAAAGCCACAAAGTTCAGCGTGAGTGCAAGACAGGCTCGTCGGCCGCGCTCCAGCCCCATAGCGGCGGCATGAGTTGCGAACGGAAGAAAAGGAGATGACAGAGGGGTGGGGTGGAGGGGGGGTAAAAGTCTCTAATCCTCGTCAGTCCTCTTCATTTTCCTCCTCAGACATTTGTGTCTTCGGGTCAGCCGCTGCCCTTAGGGAATCAGACGCAACGCCAGCGACATTGGCGGCATGTCCTCTGATGCTCCATTGCTGTGGCCAGCGGATGCTCTCTTCGGCATCCGTCTGTGCAACTCTACTCCTGTCCCTGTGCCTGTGCTCTTTTATGCTCTCACTCATGTCAAACACTCGTCCCTCGCGCATCCTCAATCAGCTTGTCAGTCTCATCACCCCCCCATCCCCTCCCAACTCGCCCGCCCCCACCTAAATCTGTGTCTGTCATTTACTGGGGGTGAATTATACGTAAGAGCTCAGTTTTATTGTTCTAACTAAACCCTTAGCTTATTTCTTTGAGCATAGTAATAAAAAAGATTATCGATCAGATTAATCTTCAATCTGGTGCTGCAGAGCTCTTGCCAGGGAGAGGGTACAGTTATTTTTTCCCTTTGTTTATGATTGTTGTTACTACTGTTGTGTGTGTATGCTTCTTCTGAGATGGGAGTATAGGGTCAAAAACTAGTGAATAATTGTTGAGATCCTGTGAAAACGGGTCTGTGGGGGTTCGACCAAGCCCTCCAAAAATGTGTGCATGTCAAACAAATCCTATTTGATTGGATGGCTTGGTGCTGATTGACTTACGTGGGATATTCTATAAAAATGTAGAGAAACAGCCCTGGGAATATGCCTAAGAGATGACAGCTGTCAGGAAAAAAACAGATTCTGCCTGTTTCCCAAATGGATTTAGAATTTTACATAATTACTATGAAAAATCAAACTGGAGGCCTGACACAGCCCACAACCAAAATCCAACCACATTTCTGTCAGGAGGCAGAAAAAAAAAGAAAACCCTTTATAATGTGTGAAGACATCAAGACTGATAGAGGGGAGATATGTTACTGTGTGTGTGTGTGTGTGTATGCATGAAAGCTTCTTTACAATGTAACAGTATTTTAAAACCCCTTCACTCCTTCTTGATTTAGCGTTTATTGACCATACTCTCTTCAGTTTTTCCCTCTTGGGTTGGCCTAGTTTTAGCACCTAGGCATTAGATTCCTCAAACAGAATTGGGTGCTTTCTCCAAATAAATCCGTTTTCAAAGGTGGTCGTTCTAATAAGCCAGCCATTTACTGTGGCTGATCCTCTGAGGTTGTACTGTCTCAGAAGTGAGCACTTTAAATCATGCTCTGAATGTCTCTGTTATCCAGCATGGCTCTTCATCGCAGGCCTACATGACTGAATATGGCACTCAAGTCCTTTTGCAGTCATCTCTCAGTCAGGGCCCATTAGCACTGAACAATCATTGCAAATTATCCAAGTGTGACACATGAAGAATGTTTTGGGTCATCAATAAGCAAGTATACTATGCAGGGATTTATGTATAATCTAGGGTTAATTTTAGGGTTAGAAGTATGTTATAAATATATGTATAAGTTAACCAATATAAAAGTATATGCTACATACTATAATACCTATACAGTATCGGTACTATCTGCAAAACTGAAACATCACATATCGCATACTGTATATGGTGGTGCCACATATGAATTGTATCACATATCAATGGTGCTCAAAGCACTGGAAAATATTGTGCATCACTTGTTACCAGATAGATCACCAGGAGTACGGCAAATCAAACTGAAACAATTTGCCTAGTTTATCTGTTGTCCTCAGATCGCAACATGTTCACCAAGCATGACACGACACTGCTGATCTTCCCTCTAGCCCGCAATGCGAGCAATACATTCCTCTGGCCACAGCTAATCCTGGTCATCATGCAATACTTGAGGAAACATGAGCCTTGATGTGATATTTCATGAAGTGAATACATAAGTAAGTAAGTAAATAAATAAATAACAGGTGGCTCGTGTCACCACGGGACTCACAACCGCTTGGACATATAAATTGCATGTCAATGCCATGTCATCACTGCTTGTAAAAAAAAAGACTTTCTGAAAGCTACATGCATTCCGGTGAAGTGGTGGTTTGTCCGAAGCGACTGGCCTGAAGCTTGGATATTAGTGGTAGCCTACATGCAGCTTCTCCATGTAATCTACCACTAAGGTACAGCTAAATGGACCTGTTGTGTGCCAGTTCATCTGGATTACAGTGGCCAGGTGCTTGATCAGATCTAAGATTTATGAGGCATTTGAGTAGTGAGATTGTCTCTGATGCGTGAGAGTTTTCCTGCATTTGGCAGGAGAGAACGCTGAAATGGATGGATGTGTTTACATAAGGGTTACCTGCTAAAGCCACGCTCCTGCTTCACTGGCTCTTGTACAGGGACTTTTGATTTGATTAAGCTCTCGCAAAATACAGATTTTCATCATGTTTATGGTCTTGTAACTACAAATTAAAAACGCTCATGGGCTTTAATGAAAAGCTGTAGATGTAGCGTGACCTGTTTTGACCTTTAAAGGAACCATATGTAAGAAATGTATTTCAATTAATCATAAAATGGCCCTGATATGTCACTAGACATTAAGAAATCATGTCAATTTCAAATACTTATATCACTGACAACTGTAGTCCGGCCAGGATATTGCCATTTAAAAAGTGAAGTTGCAGCCCTCAACTGATGTTGATGTTGTGTTTTGTCATGTCATGTTGTGTTTTGGCCTGATGCGCCACCCTCCACCTATCTACTAATCACATAGTCAGTAGTGTTTCGGCATCCGGGTTGGCAACCTCGGAGGAGGAGGGGAAACACCGCTCTACAGAAATTTGAAAGTGATTGCAGTACCAGTTTTGGCCACAATCTTACATATGGTTCCTTTAACATAAAGCTCATCAAATGCACACATACCTCTGTCATGACTAACTTAAAATGATTACATATCATGATTATAATTTGAACATAAACTGGCATTCGTAATGTCATCAATCTGAATGTGACATAGATAGAAAATGCCATCGAAAATAATAGTACAGTGTAGGTACACATTTTCATCAGTATGTGTATTTCCTGAGTATCAACCAGTTTAGTAGTGCTATGGGACACTTAAACAGGCTGATTGCTGTGAGAAAATTTGCCTTAGATCTAGACGGAAATTTCCTCAAATGGAGCTCATTCAGTGCTAGTGTGTGTGTGTGTGTGTGTGTGTGTGTGTGTGTGTGTGTGTGTGTGTGTGTGTGTGTGTGTGTGTGTGTGGTGAGAGCAGGTGTCACCTGTGTGCATGTTTGTTTGCCCCTGCAGGATTTATACAGAAGTACCATCCGCCGTAAGTCGCCTTCTTGCCCCACTGCCCCGCGGTACCGCGAGTGATCCAAGCCTAGATCATGTCTTCTAAGGAGGTGCGTATGAGATCATGCCTAAGCTGATGCACTAAACACACGCTGGGTGAGGATGAGTCGCACTACGGAGAGCCAAGTGTGGCATTTGCTAAATCTCAGAGAGAGACGGTCAGCGTGTGGGATACTATGATGCACTGGACACAAGGACATGAATCTGGGGGCAGACAGCCCTCAGACCCCTGTGGCCAGTTACAAAAACATCGCTGAACAGACGGCTTCACAGCCACAAAACAGACTGGGCATGTTATCAGATGAAGAGTTTAATTATCAAAGACTGTCGTTACATAATGGCAAACAGTTTGTGCACAAGGCATTTATATAATCTATATAACCCTTGAACTGTTGAATTATTACAGATTACTGGTGACATATTGCTGTCCTGAACTGGCATTTGGGATTAGTTTGCAGGATGAAACACTCAGATTCCCATTATGAGTAATCTATCTATCTATCTATCTATCTATCTATCTATCTATCTATCTATCTATCTATCTCTAACATCAGATTTCCAGAGATAAGCACATTGAAGGTATCACAGGCATTTCAGTCTTCACGTTTCCTGCTGATGTGTCATCAGCTGTAATCTGGTTACGCTGCTGTTGTTGTGGCCACTGACGTTGAAGTGACTGCAGCAGATGACGAGGGTTAATGAGGAGAGGCACAAGCTCAAGGGCTGTTCACACCAGGAACGATAACTATAGCTATAACAACATTAGCGTCCAGACGGACCAACGATAAGGAAAGTCTCTCCTTGTGTTAAAGAAATGTAATGTCTAAAATTTGATGAATTCTGAGTGTTAATGAGGTGAGGCACAACTAGTGAGTCCTACTAGCGGTCAAGACTTACACATGAACACTGCTGTCTTGAAGGCCTACACACACCAGTGATGTCTCATCAACCTCACATAGAAGCTCTTCAGACACAGCACTGTCTTCAGCTTGTATGATGGGAAACTGAAACGTATTTTGATACTTTTCAAATCTAGACCTATTATGCAGGGGCGCTGCTAGATAATTTGAGCCCTATGACAGACAATAATTCTGGGCCCCCTGATAATATAGTATTATTATTGGGGGGGCTGTCTGGGGGCCCCCTGTCAGTGCTGGGCCCTTAGAATCGTCTCCATCCAATCCTACATTGGTGACCCCGATGTTTATCTACTGGACGCATTCCAGAGACATACCGAACGACTATGACGACAAACGCTGTTACTATAAAACTTCCAGAGTTCTGGGAGTCATCGGCTTCAGCTTGGTTCGCTCATACCAAGGCGCAATTTGCCCTGCGTGACATGACCGCTGACACAACCAAATACTATGTCGTGTCAGCCCTCAGCAGTTCAACAGCAAACAAGAATGATTAGTCTCCTGAACCCCCAAACCCCCCCCCTCTAATGGACAGGATGTTGGGTCTGCTTGGGGAGCACACGCCTGATTTTCTCTTCGTCCAGCTTTTCTTGCGACAACTCCCTTCTCAGGTACGGCCTGCGTTGGCCAACACCACCATCACTCAATGCTGTGCGCTGGCTGAGGAGGCTGTTTTTCCTGGCTGGTCAACACTGTGACATGACTGCTGCTGCGCTCAATCCTACCTACGCGCCACGACCGCCCCGGCCCACACTTATCACGCCGCCCCGGCCCATACTTATCACGCTGTCACTCCCCGATGTGAGTCGCTAACGGATGTGAGTCACGCATGCGTCACTTTGCTACTTTGCGACTACCTGTGCTGTTAACCACAGAATAATGACATTAGCCTACACAGCAGTAATGTATTATTTAGCGTAAGGCATCACATTTTCGCGGCATGATCTCTAATGTCAGTTCTAGATTAGAGGCTGAAGTAGCCTGCTAGCGAGAGACTTCTGTAATATCAATAAAAATTGACCTACATAACGAAGTTTGTTCACTGCTGGCAAGTAAGTAAGCAATCAAGCACAACAAAGGCTGTCACTTGAATGGCATTTGCTAACGTTAGCAATCAAACAATCTTAGATAGCTAAAACGTTTTTGAAACAGAAAAGTGAATTATTTTATGGATTTCAGTCGGATCCCTTGGCGTTATGCCGTAAAACCTATTAATCTGAGCATGCGTGACTCACATCGGGGAGTGACAACGCCGCCCCGGCCCACACTTATCACGCCGCCACCGCCCCACTCCCTGCACTCACTGCAGTGATGACGGTTTCGCACCGGGAACGTTCCGACAACAACAGCCTGTGTTTTTATCACGCTAAATTTGGATCCAGAGCAAAGCAGTGCCGATCGCCTTGCAGCTTCAGAGGGACGGGAAACGCCAGGGCCGGTGCTCAGTAGTGGCCTTGAGCATCGGCCGCACCGGCAGGCTGCTGTTCATCCAGGACTCCACCTCTGGGCGCTGTTTCTTGTGTGTGAGGAGCATTCTGCCTGCATCTAGACTGGACATTCTATCTGACGGTCTTGGCCCTCCCCTGGAAGCTGCTAATGGTAGCCCCATACGCACTTATGGCATTTGTCATGTTGAACTGTGTTTCGCTGGCCAGCGGTTTAGCTGGGACTTTATCACAGCCAAAGTGGCCATCCCCCTTCTGGGAGCTGATTTTCTATGTGCTTACCGGCTGCTGGTGGATGTCAAAAACTGGAAAAAAAAATTGACGCCAAAACTTTTTGTTCATACACCTGCACTCTTAGCGTTGTGGACCCCATTTGACTCTCTAGCGTGTGCCTGCTCGCAGAGTTTCCTGTGCTCACGCGGCCCACCATCTGCTACCAAGCATGGAGTAGAGCACCACATCGCCACCACTGGCCCACCTGTCTACGCGTAAGGCGACTAGACCCAGCAAAGCTCGCCATTGCCAGGGCTGAATTCGATGGATTGACCACCATAGACTTCCTGGCACATCGAGTCACCATGGACGGGGCCGTGCCCAGGGACGCAGCTACCCATTTTTGAGGGGTATGCAACAACAATATTGGCTCAAAAAAAAAAAAAAAAAAACACAAACAACTAAAGCAAAACAAAAGGCCAATAATTTACACTATTACTGTGCATTATGGTGCATTGCCACTTTAAGAGAGTCTAAACGGTTCTCATAACGTCCTTTTGCCAGCTATTGCTCACAATGGATAGGAAGGCTGATAGGCACTCTAGCCTTGTTTGTTTGCACCACATTGACAACACAATATTAAGTTATTACAAGGAGCCTTCATTGTTAGGATATGTAAACATGTAATGAGTTGCTGCTAGCATGACATTTCTGTTTGCAGTTGGCAATTAAAAGTGCAGCTATCTGAATGGAATAGGCTATGTTTCAATCAGCATTATGCTTAACAAACGCTAGTTAGTCTGTTAACATTCATATTTGCAAGCCTCCAAGTACAGACGTCATCACTTTAAATCCTACCTGTTGCCTTTCACTGTCCACTTATTTAACTGCTGTTGCATTCCTTGACATGCCATCTCCTTTTCCCTCTTTCTTTTTCTATTTTTAGTCGTCAACAGCTTTTTTTGCTGTATCCATCTTTTTCCACTCACTACTCGTAGGCCTATCTGCTCGTCTAGCGCTCACGGCGCCCCCACTCCCTCTTCTATGTCAAAATTCTATGATGGAATCTTGGCGCCCCCTATGCGCCGCATATAGCGCATACCCACTTTTTGCGCCACTGGCCGTGCCACTCCCGTCTAAGGTTGATGCGGTCTTGAATTTCCCTCAGCCGGTCACAGTAAGGTCTCTGCAGGAGTTCCTGGGAATGGTGAACTTCTACCACTGACTCATTCCCACAGCTACTGCTCTCGTGCGCCCCCCCCTGCACAGGGCCTTGATGGGGAAAGCAGCCAAACACCTGGTGGATTGGTCCTCGGAGAGAGACACAGCATTCACAGACGCTAAGTCTGCTTTGGCCAACGCAACGATGCTGTGCACGAGCAGTGGGTGGATGGTGCCTGGCAACCACTTGCTTTCTTTAGCTGCCAGCTACTCCCCAGTGAGCGTAAGTACAGCACCTTTGACCGTGAGTTGCACTTTATCTTGCCATTCGACACTTCCGTTCGCTGCTGGAGGGCCGACAATTTACAGCTTTCGTCGATCACAAGCCCCTAACGTTTGCCATGGCTAAGGTGTCTGAGCCATGGTCTGCCCGCCAACAGCGACATCTCTCTTACATCTCAGTTCACAGCGACATCTCTCTTACATCTCAGAGTTTACCACGGACATACAACATGTTGCAGGTAAAGCCAACCTCGTCGCGGACTGCCTCTCTTGCGCCATCGTAGGGGCCGCCCACCTGGGGCTTGACTACACCCACATGGCAGCCGATCAGTCCACTGACCCGGAGGTACAGTCACTCAGGACTGCTGCCACTGGACTGCAGTTAATGGAGATTGCTTTTGGTGACGGTGGCGCCATGCTGCTTTGCGATGTCTCCACATGACAGCCACGGCCCATTATTCCCACTGCATGGAAACGACGGGTTTTTGAGGCTGTGCACAGTCCCTCTCACCCGGGTAGGAAACCATCTCAAAGGTTGGTGGCAGCCATTTCACTGTGCCGGAGCGAGATTCGACCATGTCAACGCGTGGACCTAGTGGGCCCCTGGTGAGCCCCCTTCCCTCTTCCCTCCTCCACTTACCTCCTCACCATGGTGGATAGGACCACTCGATGGCCAGAGGCTGTCCCACTGACAGCAACGACTACTGCTGAGGTGGCTCGGGCGTTCATTTGGTCCTGGGTCGCTCGGTTTGGCACCCCATCTGACCTTTCTTCTGACCGGGGCTCACAGTTCACCTCGGAACGCCATTGCGAACAGCCTGGGTGTAAAGCTCCACTGCACCACTGCATATCACCCCCAGGCTAATGGACTGTGTGAGCGCTTTCATCGTGCTATGAAGGCCTCCCTGTGGGCCAGCCTCAAGGACAGTGGCTGGGTAGACAGGCTCCCTTGGGTCAAGCTGGGCCTTAGGACTGCCCCTAAGGAGGACCTCCAGTCCTCATCAGCAGAGCTGGTGTATGGCCAGCCACTGCGGGTTCCAGGGGATTTCGTTGCCGACACCACAGCTCCCTGGTCCGCTGCCCATCAGCAAACTGTGCTCCATGATAAGGCTAGACTTTTTGCGCCTGTACCCACTTCGCGCCACGGCCTCCCGCAATCCTACACTCCCTCACACATATACATATATACACACACACACACACATACAGTACATGCACACACACATACAGTACATGCACACACACACACACACACACACACACACACACACACACACACACACAGACATACATACCAGGGCTTGAAAACGAAATTATTTTTCAAACGTTCCGTTCCGAACGGTTCAGGTAGGCCTATGTTTAACGTTTTCGTCCTTGCATGCGTTCCGCCACCAACATATCGGTCCTGAACCGGTTCGGAACGCAAAATATCGTTCGCTCTTAAAGTTCCAGCAGTGTTTGGCGGGCCCATCAAGTCTATTTTTGTGGACTTTACCTGAGAATATACGTAGGCTACTCATTATTTCCCCTTGATTTAGCCTATACCGTAGCTATGCCCAAAAATAATAAATCACAGGCTGCATCCAAAACATTCAGATGGGCTATCCATCCCATAGCCTACAGACTTACTGTAGGCCTAACCTATGCCTATAAATAATTTCTTATCAAAAATATTACGTATAAACTCCTTACCTGGTTATAGCCTAAGTTTTATCCATATGGAGATCTTCAAAGGCTTGGCGCTTATAATTCCAACCCTGTTTATAAACTAACCTGTCTGTTGCTGACAAGGCCTATCTCAAATTTCCCGTTTATCTCTTCTACATAGAATAGGCTATAATTGCGCAAACATTTCAAATCTCGACTTTAAAACGACAAGGCGTGGACAGGTAAAATAGGCTATTACGCATAGGCTACAAACAATTTCCAAATCAGTTTCAGTAGCCTACGCTACGAGCTGACCTAAGATCCGAAGTGGCAGACGGATAGGATACATTAAAACAGCAAGACAAAATATACAATATAAGGTCCATTTATTCGTTTTTTTTTTTTTTCAAACTGCAGAAATCAAATTATTAGGCTGTTATATAGAGAACTAAAAAAACGTTATTAACCGGTTTTGTGGATTTCAGAATAACGTTTCTGTTCCGAACAGTTGAAGACCATTTTGTTTTCAAGTTTCCGCTTTCCGGGCCTCGTGTAAAATTTCGTAAAAATTCCGCTTCTCGTTTTCGGTTTTCGTTCCTTGAACCGGTTCGGAGCCCTGATACATACTCACACACACACACAATATGCACACTAACTCTCACATCCCATGCAGATACACACACACACACACACACACACACCATATAGACTAACTCTCACAGCTACATGCAGATACACACTCCCACGCACATACATATACACACACAGGGTTCTATTTTAACAAGCTGAAGCTCCTGGTAAACAAACAATATTAACATATTTTTCATATTTATTGTTGCCATTGGTCTTAGTGTGGAAAGTCCTGTCAGAATACCATTATTTTAACAAAAAACAATTTGAGCAACCTTTAATTGAGTATACGCATATTAAAACACACTTTTCCATCTACTTTTCTACATTTAAAAGAAATAATAATTCTTGATTATTTCAAAGGGTTGCTAATAACACATGATTTGCATATTTGCATGTCTGAGAAAAATGTGGGCTTAATTGGGTTAACAGTATTTCATATTTATTTTTTATTTATTTATTTATTTACTGATGGATTTCAGTTACCTCAGCATCATGTAGTCTCTGATCATGTTGATGGCCAAGTTCTCAAAGTGGAAGGGGAAGTTTTGAGGTCTCTCCCAAGACCTGAACTTCCTGTGCTGATCCATTCAATGGGATTTACACAGGTATGTTGAATGGAATTGTATATTACTAAGCTAGGACACAGACCACCAAATGGAAAGCTCCTTATGAGGGTGTGAAGGTTTGCCAGTAACCCAGTTTCTTCACTAAGCCTTCTCCAGGATTCCATTTACCCAGGGAGACAGTGTAGCATCCAACATAGAGGATGCAAGCTAACTAGCTCGCAATAATGCATGCATTCAATTCCATGAGTAGTGATGGCCACAGAAAAACAAATGATCAGGATCATGCTTATCAAATCATAATTTATAATGATGTAGCCACCATACCTAATACTTTAGTTGATGGGTTGTTCATACATGAGGTGTATGAAGATGATAGAATATGAACTATATTGATAATATTTTAACTATTTTCTTTAATTTCTGCTAGATTAGACTTACATTTCTTGATTAAAATAAGGTAATAATGAACATTTGTGAGTAGTGAAAGTGATGAACCGAGCCAATCATGACCTAATCCAACCCTGCCGAGCCTTGCCAGGCAACCAAACAGCAAGCTACCAAAAAAGGCTGGTCCTATTGCATAAGCTCTGATGGATTCAACTGTCGTCTCAGTCCATGGGCACCAAATTAATTTCTGTAAACAAGGAGAAGCGGTTGTGTGTGGGATTAAAGCAGCCTTGTTGGCAACCTATGTCTCTTCCCAGTCATGTAATTACCTGCATAATTACCTGCACTCACAGTAGTCCAATTACAACAACAACTGCAGTGCACTGCAGTTACCCCGACAGCAGATGACTCAGTGATCTGCCTGGGACTCTACCCATGGCTCAAGTTAGATTGACTGGCACTGCCGTTTTCCTCACTGTACACAGTGTGTGTGTCAGGGTGTGTGTGTGTGTGTGTGTGTCCAGGCACATGAGGGAATGTGTGTGTGTGTGTGTGTGTGTAAGAGAGAGATAGAGATAGAAAGAGAGAGAGTGTGTAATCTCCACCCTGGGAGATGTTCCACCAGGGTAGGAATTTCACGGAGGCCACGAAGGCCATGGCCGTCGTAGCCCCTTGAGTTGGCCGTGAAGCCCCTTTGAAAATCATAGGTTTACAGGCCACGGTGGCCTTGGTGCCCCCTTCTTTCAATATTCTGCTTTGTGTCTTACTAATAGCGATTTTTATTTAGCCTGTGGCCTGTCAAAATAATCTTAGCATTCACAGCGCAAATTAATTTAGTCTTTAAGCAGTAGAGAAAGTGACAGCAAGAAAAGTCGCCCAAATTCACCCATTCTTCTCAGTTGAACTACTCGCGAACTAGCCTATTCATCACACAGACATCACAAGTATCACATGAAAGAGCTTTTTCCTCAGCTTTTAAACGATGTTAGCCGATAATTGCTGTGTTGAACGGTTCGTGAGAAAAGTAAATAATATAATTTAATTTAATAATACATTCTACTGAAGGTTTTGCGTCCATGATCTCCCTACCCATTCATCTCGGTAGAATACTTCACGAACCCGTCTTTTAACACATGACAAACCACATATCAGAATAAACAGCAGACCTTGCCGAACACAAAAGTGTAAAGCAGTCCCCTGTACAGTTAGACGTTCCAGAGTAATCCAGTTTTGAATTTGCAGTATATTTCGACATGCATGGATGTCTCCAAATTTGGGCTTTAAGTTTTACAATGTGTTTAAATTGTTCCACATGATTTCATAACGGGCCAAATACAAAATAAATGTTACAAATATCGCCTAGATATTGGTAAATCAGAGGACAACTGACTAAGAGTTTGTGAAAGTAGCCTTAATGATCACAAAATGCTAAGCATGCATCTAGGCTATTTGAGTTTCTTAATGCTGAGCTGTGCTTAAATTTAAATCGTTCAATACATGATTTCATAGCAGGCCAAATATAAAATAAATTTTATATATAGCCTAGATATCTGTTTTTATTAGATGATCAGATGATTTACATATGTAATATGTCATGTTTCATGTTTTTGTAATGTTTCATACTATGATGCAGGTCTACTGCAGTGAATAGGCTAAATAAAACTTTGATAATTTTTATAGCCTACTACTGTATAGTTAACTTTGGCCTTGGTGCCCTGACATGTGGCCTTTGTGCCCCCCACCAAATATGCCCAACTGAAGGCCAAGTGGCCTTGCCCCCAGAATGGTGAAATTCCAAGCCTGTGTTCCACCATTTACTTATCAAACCATCTGTTTAATGTCTAATATGTTTCAATTTGTTTTTTTTCCCCCGAAACAGATTTTTTTAAATCACATTGTGTGTGGTAGTTCTATCATGAGCAACAAAAAAATACAGCAACTCCACAATCCCTTGCCCTTGGTAGCCTGTGGTACACCATAAATTATGATCTCTTATTAGATTAGTGCGTGGGCATCTGGTTTGTTTACATGTGGGGATATGGGCATCTGAGGAGATAGATCTGACCATTGTGCGTGGTTTGGTAAGCCTCTAGCGTAAGCAATTTAACATCCGCTCATGTGTAGTACTAAGAGTGTTCATTTAGTTGTGTTGAGCCATTGCAAAAAAAAAAAATGCTGACCAGCCCCCAGTCCATCCATTTACTTAACTGCGACAATAGCATGCCCTCCAACAGGTATGACATAGTTAATTAATCCTCCAGAAAGCTTGTCTGGATTTAAAATGAGATATCTTTAATCCTATTCAGTGCTAAGACGGAGACGCACAGGTGGAGAGAGCTGGATGGCCTTTTGCTCACACACAGACACCCAGAAGGAGGGAGAGCAAGCGCGCACGTGTGAGAACTGAGGAAGGAAAGAGTGAGAGAGCCAGACAAGGAGAGGGAGAGAAAGAAGGAGAGAGAGAGAGGAGGAAGAGAAGCACAGTAAGAAGCCACCCTCCTCTGACACACACACACACACACACACACACACTCAAAAAACAGAAGCCCAGAAGACCAGCAAGGATGGGAAACAGCAAGAGCAGTGCCCTGTCCAAGGAGATCCTGGAGGAGCTGAAAATGAACACTAAGTACACCGAGGAGGAGCTCTTCACCTGGTACCAGAGCTTCCTCAAGGAATGCCCCAGCGGACGCATCACCAAAGAGCAGTTCGAGGGCATCTACGCCAGCTTCTTCCCGGACGCCAACTCCACTGACTACGCACGGCACGTCTTCCGCAGTTTTGACACCAACGCCGATGGCACGCTGGACTTTAAGGAGTACATTGTGGCCCTGCACCTCACCTCGTCTGGGAAGACCACGCGGAAGCTCGAGTGGGCCTTCTCGCTCTACGACGTGGACGGCAATGGCACCATTAGTAAAAATGAGATCCAGGAAATTGTCAAGGTGAGAGGGATGGGGAGAAAGTTACACAGCGCACAGGCTATATTGCTGTTAGTAGATCTTTACTGGTATTGGTGGGCAATACTGGTTTCTGCCTATAGGGTAATTATCTATTGCTGGTAGTAGATCTGATGTCTTGGTATTGGTGGGCAATACTGCTTTATATGGTAATAATTTACACCATTAAAGTCCTCAATAATTAAATTAGAAATTAGAAGCCCTAATTCAAATGCTGGGCGAAGTACAAAGGGCAAGTCTAACTAAAGGTACAGTAGCTTAATACATTTAGTACCATAAGTAAGCTCCTGACCACAGACATTGGTAGGTCAACTAAAAAGCTCTTGCATACCCCATGCACAAGAACTTAACTAGTCTAAATAGTAAGCTAGTAGTTTTCACTGAAGCAAATCCTGGCAGGTAATAAAAGATATTTGTTGTGGAATGTACTTTAATACAACTGGGCAATGAACATGAAGAGCTGTTATAGAGTGTTACAAGTGGAGGTGGTGTGGTTCCAAATGGATGGACACCTCTCTTCAGAGACGCGGCAATAGGATATGGAATTAGGTCATCCACAGTAAAGGTGCTCAGAAGAACTGCTTAACTAGCTAATTATCTCAATCTCTTAGCACGTAGCCAACTGGGCTTCAATTGGATTACATTATTGCTGTGTTCTTCATACGAGATGGCTGAATCAGCCGCCATCGGACCCATGTGACAGCGAGCGTGTGTCACGTTGTGTTTTGACGCAGGCAATATTCAACATGATCCCGGCTGAGGGCCAGGAGGATCTCCCGGATGACGAGAACACACCGGAGAAGCGAGCAGATAAAATCTGGAACTATTTTGGAAAGGAAGATAATGGTAATTTGAGTATTCATTTCAACCAATACAGCCCCATAGCAGTTTTATTGACAATTATCACACAATTATAATTATCAGAATATTGAATGAAGTGATATGGTTTTGGTTATATGGTATTTCAATACTATTCACACATTTTTTATTCAAAGCACCCATTTACTCAGTATTCCTAATAAGACTGATTATTGAGTGAGTAATAGTTTTAATAATATGATTTTTCAAACTTTATCGCAGATAAGATTAAAGAGGGGGAGTTTATACAGGGTGTGTTGGACAACAAGGACATCCTCCGGTTGATGCAATATGATGAGCCTCAGAAGATCCAAGACAAACTGAAGGAAAAGAGACAGTAAAATGCTCAAAGGATGACCTCGATCACTCATCGGTCTCTGTCAAGACTGTTCAAAGCCTCATTGTTCACATACAGAACACATACACATAACACATACACGCATACATACCTACACGAATACACTCCCTGACTCTATTCATAGATCAAGGGACCTGAATATGTGAAAGGCTGGACACAACCATGATCACATCTGTGTTCATTCCCTTATCCACATAGCATGTTCCAGTCAGTTCTAAGTCGTGGTTTGACCATGGCACACTCTGCAGCACACTCCCAGTGGGGTTCTCAAGACCAGAGGACTGTGGGCCAACCCACAGCAGGGGTTCTAATCAATCCTAGAGTTCTATTCAAACTAGGTCTCAGTTCACTGAGTGATTACTAACACCTCACACAACTCATCTGAAAGCAACAACAATACCAGACAAACCCTTGACAGAGCCAGTGTGATGCTCTGGGTAATAACCGTCCGTCAGATGAATCCTTTTAGAATCGATGTAATTTTAGATCATTATGGGCAATTGTCCTGAATAGGTAGATAATTATGATGTTGTCTTGTGAAGTGTGCGGAACAAGAGAAATGGCTCCTATAAGTGAATGTGTTCCAGTAATGCAGTGTGCTTCGTAGGACTATTTTGATAGATCTTTGCCGTCATCAGCAGGCTAACTTACAACCCTCCTTTTTCCACACTTACCATCCCATTGGGTTCATAGACACTGCTATCGACTTGTTAAGCCCATACAACTCTCTGCCTCACAGTCACGTGACCGTACTTGCCTTTTAGACAGGTGGAACTCTTGTGTGTTTTGCTTGGGTGAAATAAACTATTGACATTTCAGAAACTTCACACCTTGTTCAGGTGAGATGATTAATGTCAAGTCACATTTGGCATACTTTGTACCAAGTAATTCTTTTCAAGGTACAGCGATGTAGTTTTGGTCTCCAAATCACTGCTGGTTATGTTAAGTGAAGATGTGTTAACTTTTTATGGACCTATTTGTTGCTTTTAATAAACAAAATCTAATTTCAATCAATTAATTTTGCTTTGTTTGAGGAAACTACTGCAAAGGTAAGTTCTGGACTACTTTTTCTACCTGCATACCTTACAGGCTGGTCATCTGAGGGACTGAATGAATTACTTTTAGAGTGTATTTGATGGGTTCCGATTGGACAGGGAGATGTCCTCAGGCAAGATGCTCATTATGGGTGAGGTTCTTATATGCGATTTCTCTTTGACAAAGACTCTAGGCTTTACAGCAGCTTTTGGGGTTAGGCCAAAAATACTGGGCATAAGCGTATTCATCTGAAGGGCGACTGGCCCACACTAATACTCGTCCTGGTTCGGAGGCTCCCACCGGCCAATGATGATCAGCCAAAAGAGACAAGCCAAAAGGTTGACTTTCATCTGCTTAAGAGGGCAAATCCTATTTACTAAACTTCCAATTCACCACAGGGGTTATCCATTTGTTAGGAATGGACAACAAAACACAAGGATTTGAAAACAAATGAGGTCCAAGAGTCATGCTACTCACAGTAAATAATGCCTTCATTTCAACATGGCATACGAGCAATGGAAATATAAATTTAAATACAAATATACACAAAATCAACAAGGATTTATTACATTTGTTTTTATTGTGGACAAATTCAAAACAAACTTGACAATTTCGTAAACATTTGAGTTAATGAACACTGTGTTATGAGTGGAGACTGTTCACCAATTGAAAATAAGCATTTTACAGAGATTATCGTAAAAATGCATTTTACAAACACATACATTTAATTGAACGACTGAGCCAAAAACACACAGAGCACAGATCATTGACCACACTTATCAAACACAACAATGCAACATGGAGGATATATTCAGAGAAACTTCTCATCTCGTTCTGAGAGGTTGGACTGGGAGTGGTTAACAACAAGTTAACCAAACATGTTAAGTTAACTCAAACATGCCCCACATACACAAAACTCAAACCAGTTAAATAGTTTGCGCTGCCAGCCTCTGTATAGAAATATACAACATAGAGTAAAAAAACAGGCCCAAAGGAAGAGGCAATATCATCTGATAACAGAACCACAACAGCACAACTGATAATGGGACACTTTCTGAGGTATCATTTAAATGGAGATGATGCCAGCAGTGTGATGCTGTTGAAGTAAGTAGAGTGGAGCACTGATGCTCACCCAGACAGAGATCTTCACATGCCCCTTCAGCTCTGGAGCTCCACGTCACTATCAGGTCATCAATTGATCAGGTTAGGTTGGTGATTGGCTGTTGCCGACAATGCGTGCTGTATTGTGATAGAGGGCTTTTTTTTTTAAACGGATTCCGGGTACAGCATTCAGCGCATGTTGCGGCTGTTTCTGGCGTTGCTGTTGAATCCTGCTTTACATTGTATTGGGCTAATTAAATTTAGGCTTGGTCAGCGATCGGTCAGCCACTGTGGGAAGTCCCCAGCCAAAAGCATGAGGAAATTTGCATCTTTCCCTATTTATACCTGAAAGTAAAAGCAGATATCCTGTCATGACAGGTTGATGATAAAATAACAGATTAAGCCACATGCTATTAAATGGTCACAGCATCATACTGTTATCACTGTTACCAGAGACTTTCAAATGAGGAGACACAGCACTCAAAAAATACTCCATGGAAATGCATGGGGCTAGTTTGTCACGCCAATATGGCCGTTGTCTACACATATCCCACCCCTTCCTCGGCAAAACGTCGACATGTGAATACATTGAGCCAATCATGTGGTGTGATGTGAATACATTGAGCCAATCATATGGTGTGTTGTGAAGACATCGTGCCAATCATGTGTTGTGATCTCGCCGCTGGAGCAAGATTGGTGTCGTGAAGCCTTGCGCACGCGCAGTTCGACCCAAAGACTGTGCCCGATGAGTGCCCATAAAACGTTGGTATATGGCCGCCGAGTGGAGGGACTTGCCTAAAAGGACTTTGCTGTTACTGAGAGTCTCATAACTCCTTGTGACAGTCTCTCGCTTTTGTCATGTGTCACGTCACGTTAAAACAAAAGAAGACAAGATGCTTGTTCACTGTGTTTTAGTGCAGTTTGCCAGTTCATCTAACCAAAACACAGCAACCTAATCCCACACATTCATTTGGGATTATCTCATGCTTTCACTAGGTCTGCATGAATTGCATGGATGCACACCTAGGGGAAAGGCTGCCTGTGGCCTTACATCGAGTCAAATTGTCTGGTAGATTAGCGCGTTTTAGTAAAAATCAATTTTTTGAGCAAACCAACCTAAACAGACTTCTTGTAAGCAGATATTTTAGGGACTTTGGATTTGCATGAGGGATTTGGGGTGCCACAAATGTGTGCCAATATCACATGTTATTTTCTGTAATGGTAATAATATCATAAACAAGAAACATGGATATCAAATTTATAGAGTTTATACAATAGAATTTATATTATTGTATATAGCACACCCCTCTGTGAAGAGTAAACAAAAACAAAACAAAGAACATAGTCAAAGAAAAAAAAATCCCAAACTGTATTTACAAATACATACAAGCATCAATTATATAGCTATGACATGGACTGTATCACGAACATTCCAAGGCATTTGACCTTTAGGCACTAAAAGGTGTACATTGTAACAAAAGCCACCATTTTAAGTCACATCTGCTTCACCTTTAACCTTTGAACTATGACCTGGGATCAGGTGACCCCTGCGCTGAACCTGGGTAACATCATGCTGCTTACTGGGATTTGGCCTGATGAGCGAGGTGATGTACACCCAAACTATGGATAAAAAAACTCCACCTTCAGCGGGTTACATTCTGACCGGACATACAAGCCGACAGCTGAAGGGCCATACAATTAATCTCACGTGGCTGATGTGGCTAGGAACTATGTACTGGGTCAACGTGGTGGCACCAGAATCTGAAGTCAGAAGTCAGCTTGGGCAACAGTCCTGTGTCAGGTTCATATCTCAAAGGTTTGTTTTTGTTTTGATCTGGGAGACAGGTGAGTAGAGACAGCCAGCGAAGTTATCACATACTGTACACAGGCCACATACAAACCCCTGTGCTTGATTTAGGTTTGAGATTCATATTTAACTAATATTTATCTATAAGGGTATAAATTAGTAATAAAATGTAACAGAATCTGTGTAGTTGTCAATTAGTTGTCAATTATCAGTAAGAACACTAAACTGACTGCATAAACAGTTCACAAATGTCAAAATAATGTTTTAGTCATTTCCCCCACAAAGTTTCATGTACTGTACATTCCTCTATGACAAATTTGTATACATCTTTCAGTAAATTAAATCTATATAAATATATAATATTCATGCAGAATGTTATTCTTTTATATTCATGTTCAGTGTTTGTCAAACAGTATGCCTGTACTTAGATATTTGATTTACGGAATGTTTTCTGAACTGTCCTCTCTATGCATGAGACTAAATCACACAATTTTACTTTCAATGTCTGATATCTGCTGGTATCCATTTTGCTGTAGGTGGTGGGGAATTTCAAAATGGTGGAAGAGTATCAGCCATGTGGACACAAATGTTATCGCCTCCTCCCCAAAGTATGTCAAGTGCTTGAAAATTCTGTTAACTAACAGGCTTCTTTAGCATTTCCTCTCAAAATGTCAAAATCACTGGACAGAGTGATGCTGTTTCGTGTTTGACCAATAAGGGTAGACTATAACAAAGAAAAGAAGGAAGAAAGAAAGACTAAAAGAAAGAAAGACAAGAGAATATGAGACTAAAAAAAGAAAATTATAGAGAAAGAGAGGAAGAAAAAATATATATATTAAAGGAGAGGCCCTTGAGGAAAACTGTGGTGTTTGTAGAATTGCCATTTACACAGAAGCATGATGCCACTGTCATGATGTCAACACCAGTGAAATAAGCTGCATGGTCAGTCCACTAGAGGGCACCCTTTGCTCTGCAGTCTGGCTCAGACACTAGATGTTTTATGGGAAGTCCATGCTGACGTTGGGAGATGCCATGGATGATAAGAGTAGAGAGGGTAGAGTGCCTGCAGAGAGGCATTATGGGACGCATGGGCCAGGAGAGGGAGTGAGGGATCGAGGGGGAGGAAGAGGGAGAGGGAGAGGGGTACCTGCACATGTCACAGCCACTCATGCACACCAGACCCAATTCCACCCGACTGGCAGGTCTGTGGTACCAGCAGGGACGGGCGTCCACTAAATGTCCATGTCCACAGGACGCACGTCCCCCGTTTTGTGCTCCTGCACCCACAGCTCTCTGTCTTTGGCTGGGTCCACACTCTGCAGAAGCTGGTCAACAGGCTCCAAAGTCTGTCAACACACAGGGTATCAATTAATCAATCAATTAATCAATCAATCAATCAATCAATCAATCAAGCAAGCAATCAATCAAGCAAACAATAAATTATCAGTCGGTCAGTCAGTCAATTAGTCATTCATTCAGTCACTTAATTATTAATTTAATTAATCAGTCAGTCAATCATTATCAAACGCTAACAAGTGGGGCAGCTCGCCAACTGCAGTCAGTTCTTGTTTAAGCATTGCATGCTTTGGAGAGCTGAATTAAGAAAAAGCCAGAGGTGACCTACAAACCAATCAAGGAATCAGTGAATGAGCGATCATTAGTTACGCTTCCAGCACAGCTGGACAGATAAAGCCCACGTCTCCAGAGAAGGTGGAGAATGAGCAGTCTATGTGGAGCTGTGCTGTGTGTGTGTGTGTGTGTGTGTGTGTGTGTGTGTGTGTGTGTGTGTGTGTGTGTGTGTGTGTGTGTGTGTGTGTGTGTGTGTGTGTGTGTTTGTGTTTGTGTTTGTGGACCTGTGCTGTGCTGTGCTTTGTGTGTGTGTGTGTGTGTGTGTGTGTGTTTGGACACCTGTGCTGTGCTTTGTGTGTGTGTGTGTGTGTGTGTGTGTGTGTGTGTGTGTGTGTGTGTGTGTGTGTTTGTGTTTGTGGACCTGTGCTGTGCTGTGCTTTGTGTGTGTGTGTGTGTGTGTGTGTGTGTGTGTTTGGACACCTGTGCTGTGCTTTGTGTGTGTGTGTGTGTGTGTGTGTGTGTGTGTGTGTGTGTGTGTGTGTGTGTGTTTGGACCTGTGCTGTGCTTTGTGTGTGTTTGTGTGTGCGGACCTGTGCTGTGCTTTGTGTGTGTGTATGTGTGTGTGTGTGTGTGTGTGTGGTGTGTGTGTGTGTGTGTGTTTGTGTGTGTGTGTGTTTGGACCTGTGCTGTGGGGGCTGTATTTGGCACTGGGCCTCATTCCCTCCAGCACTCCAGTGTGAGAGTGAGAGCCTGACAAAGACCTGAATCAGTTACAGTCCCATTCATCCCAGTGGAGTGGCGGTGGGCCAGGGAAGGCAGGCTGGTGATGCTCAGAGATGTTTGTGTCAGAGAGGTTTGAGAAAGACACCCCTGAATATGAATGTTGTGATGTGACCCTCTCTCTCTCTCTCTCTCTCTCTCTCTCTCTCTCTCTCTCTCTCTCTCTCTCTCTCTCTCTCTCTCTCTCCCTCTCTCTCTCTCCCTCTCTCTCTCTCTCATATATGTTGAACTGGGAATGCTCTCATTAAGAGTTTGGGAGGTTCTCAGGAGGACACCCCTGAATCTGAATGATGACTCAGCAAGGTCTGATCAGACCAGTCGGTGTGTGAGTCTGAGGAGACACTCAGAATGTAAAGGCCATCAGTGAGTCAGCTGCTTTCAGAATGTAAAGCCCATCAGTGAGTCAGCTGCTTTGGGTTGGGTCTCCCCGGTCCCAGTCTCAGAGCACCAGCACTGACTACTCACATCTACTCCAAAGAGATCTGGATGCTGGTGACTGACTCTCTGTTGAATGGCTTCTCTGCACGCTGTTGGTGACAGCAGCCTGTCTAAAGGGCATTCACACCAAGACAACGATAATGGTATTGTTCTAACTAATATGAATGACAATGTCCACACAAACTATAACGATTACGACATGGAGACGAAGATCAAATTTTAGCCATCACATTCATCAACAGGAGGAGAGACTTTCCTTATCATTGGTCTGTGTGGATGCTTTTATTGTTATGATTAGCGTTAGCGTTATCGTTCTTGTTGTGAATGGCCCGTAACACCATGTATTTGTAGGGTTTGCATACTTTACAAAGTCTACTGGGGTTTCCTACATGTCCTCTGATGTACGTCACCTGAGACAGAACCAAATGATTCAGTAACACCTGACCTAACATTTGACATGGCCGATGCAATACTGTGTAACCACGTTTTCATGGTAGATTATTTCCATTGGTGAAACAGTCATGTTTTTAATGTTTAAGATGGCCATGGAAATTCTCATTATATCTTAACAGCTAAGCGATGTGTCAAAGGCACAAACAACATCTACTATTGAGAGATGTCATGTCAGTAGCATTCAATGACAGCCTGGTGAAAAGCACTCGTGAGTGCAATGGAGAGAGTTTGGACTCACACTTTGGTTGAACATGTCGGTCTCGTGTCTGAGGGTGGTGTACTGGCGCAGGTGCTGCTGGATCATCTCCACCCGCTCCACCTCCAGACGCTCCAGCTCCTAAAGAGGGACCAAGAGGTCAGAGGTCAGGAGCCGTGATCTCCACCACACAAATATAAACACTGTCCAAATGCACAGGGCCCTAATTTCAATGGTGGGGGCAAAATGCAAAGTCTGTCAAACAGGCAGAGTTCTCGTGAATAAACTGTAGCTATTGTGTGACATTTGAGCTGGCTTATCAGTGTTTGTGCTTAAGGTCTGGCCCATGGTATTTAAATTAACTGTTTTTACTTAATTATTAAAAGTAGCTTTAGTTAGACTTAAGAAGTTGCACTTTGCACATCTATCAAATTAGGGCCCACTATCCTAAAAACACAACAGGATCTTAACTACTAACTAGTGACTTTTACTTTGCACGTACCAAACCAGACGTTACCATCTCCTCAAACCACTTGGACTGGGCCTGGTTGTAGAGGTCCACGCAGCGCATGAGGTCATCTCCTACGAGAGGGACAGGGTGACAAAGGCGGCCAGGTCAGTGAGGCAGTACTCTACATCACCAGTAGGAGGCAGCCTGCGACCACTGAAGGCAGCCTGCATTTCAGAGCAGCACATCATTTGCACAGAGGAAACTGCAGGGTCCGGCGCATACGCTCACGCATACGCTAACACACCACATTATATTACCGTTAAGAGGAGGGAGGAAAAGATAGAACAAAGGAAAGAAATACAGAGTGAGAGAAAGCAACAGAGCAAAGAACGTGTGTGAGTCCTCTGTGTGTGTGTGAGAGAGAGAGAGAGGCAGAAAGAGAGAGAATGAGAGCATGTGTACCTGAGAATATGAGTGAGAGAAGAAGAGACAGGGAGTGTCTCTGTGTTCTGTTGAGTGCGTGCGTGTGTGTGTGTGTGTGTGTGTGTGTGCGTGTGTGTGCACAGGCAGGTGGGAGGGAGGGAGAGCACCAGACCAAGTCTGTCTGAAATAGCCTGTCTGAAATAAGAACACATTTTAATCTGTATGGAAATGAGAAACAGACCCCCTGTCTAATGACATGCATTCGCTTCGCCCCCGCTCTTGTCCTCGCCGCCGTCTTCAGCAGCACAGAGCAGGGCAGAGCAGAGCAGAGCAGAGCAGAGCAGAGCAGAGCAGAGCAGGGCAGAGCAGAGCAGAGCAGAGCAGAGCAGGGGAGAGCAGAGCGCACTCATTATTAACTGACGTGTCTCCCCACACACTGGGTAAGCATCCTCAATGCAGGACCATTGATTAGGAACTGTGACTGACTCTAGGAACGGGAGGACAGATGGAGGAAGAGGATGGAGGAAGAGGAGGACCAGACCAGAGGGGAGGGGGGTGTGGGGTGATTGCACAACACACAACATTACCCCAACTGTCTGTTTCAGTGACGGCTGGGGAATCTTTGTGAGAACGTATTTGAAAAAGAAAAGCTGATAATTTGTTGCAGCAGTGTTTTGCAATTCTGCTCGTTTCCTAGTCCAATTATTTACTCGTGGGAAAGTGTATGCGTGTGCAAGCAAAAGCATATCTGATAAATGGACATGTAGATATGCTGAAGAACATGTGTGTCTGTCAGTTCATCTATGTGTTTACTTATATAGTGTGCATGTGCGTGTGTGTGTGCGTGTGTGTCTACAGCACCACAGGTGGTAGATGAAGCGGTTCATAAAACTGAGAAATGCTGCCATCATAAAAATCTGTTAGCTATTCTGTTTGTGTACACATATAATACACAAACTCATACACACAGACAGACTCCAGTGGCGCAATCAGTTAGCGTGTGGTACTTATAAGACAATTCCAGCAGAGCAATGCTGAGGTTGTGAGTTCAAGCCTCACCTGGTGCATGTACTCTGGGTGGTGGTAGTGTAGTGGTTAAGGAGCTGGGCTAGCATGCAGTAGCCTGAAAGTTGTCGGTTCAATTCCCAGTTTACACCCTTGTGCCCTGGAGCAAGGCACTTAACCCCCAAGTTGCTCCGGGGACAATGTGATCCCTTGTAATATAGCTGACATATGTAAGCAGACATCCAGAGTCTCCTGCATATTGATAGCGGCTCCCTGACGCCCGCAAATTAGATAAAATCTCCCGGAATCTAGAGTGAGCGATCAAGAGCGCGCATGCGAGACCGCGTGTGCATCTGAGTGTAGCACGCACACGAGGGGAGAGAGAGAGAGAGGTGCTGCGTGTGTGTCTGAGCGCATCAAAGACAGAGAGCATCCTGATTGGCCTGTTTCGCTAAATCAACCAATCAGTTTTCAGTGCTCAAGGTTTCTTCCTGGAATATGGGAGTTTTTCCTTGCCACAGTTGCCATATGGCGTGCTTGTGGGGGGTAAGAGGGTTAAGGCTGCCAGTCTTATGACGTCATTTTCTATATTTTTGATATGTTGCTGAGTATAACATAAACAGCAAAGAAAAGTGATTGATAATGACTGACTGACTATTATTGTGTTACATGCTTCAAATGTAAAGCACTTTGAGCTGCATTCTGTGTATGAAAGGTGCTATACAAATAAAGCTTTATTATTATTATTATTATTATTATTATTATAAATCAACCAATCAGTTTTCAGTGTAGGCGGGCTTTCATGTCTTTTCTCCCGAACTTAATTAATCAGTTCAGTAGAAACAGGAGCGTCATGGTAGAGTCAGTGCCTCAAAAAAAGGAAAATGTAAGACCCATTTCAAAGTGTAGGCTACCCTTGTCTCATAAGAGTAAAACATAATAATGGACCTAGTCTTGCACGCTGCACTGTTTGTAAACAGTGACTTTAGCATTGCCCACAGCGGGTTAAATGATTGCAAAAGACATGTTGAGGTGAGTTTAACAAGTGTCAATTCATGTGCATATTATTCAGGCCTATAGCCTACTAGATGGCTAGTTGCCAAGGCTACATGAAAAGACCAAACTACCAAAATCTACATATTTTATTTTCACAATTTCTATCTATAGGCCTTCCTTATTTGTTGTACTACTGACATTATTGCATAGGCTAAAGTTTTTTTGGGGGGCTTCGTGATGCCTCCCTGAAAAGACTTTTTGCAAGTTGGGATGTCTGTGTAAGTCACTTTGGTCAATAAGTGTCTGCTAAATGTAATGTAACTAACACACACACACATGAACACACACACGTGTAATAGATGCCAGCTAGCATAGCTGTGCATGTGGAACGTTAGTAAACCTCACTCACTGGCGCCTTAAGAGTAGTGCTGGCATGAAAGCTAGCAGCCTGGGCTTTTAGCTCGATTGCCAGCATGCTCGACTCCCGATCTGAGGTGCTGCTCTTCGCGAGTTCGAGTCCGGGCGTGTGCAGGACTGAACTGCGCAGGTTCAACACAACACAGGTTACATTGGTGCCGTGACCCGGATCGGGAGTGAGGTTTACTAACGTTCTGTTCTGTGTTTCTAACTAGCGAGGTCAGTTCTTCAAAGCTAAGGGAAGCTCGCCCTAGAGTTTTTCTCAGGCAGGTTTTCACTGACCTGACGAGTCGTTCCCAGAAACCACCCCACCAGGCAGCTCGTTCAGCAATGAATCTCCACATTATACCCTTCTTTGAGAAGTATTCTAGGAGTTGCTGATCTTTGATGCCCTTCCAGAGTTCTTTCAGGTCTTGGTCAGCTCGCTTGAAAGTCTTTATCTGAGTAAATTACTTTGCATAGCCCACTTCTAGCAATGAATCTTTTCAGAGCCAACAGAAAATGCTCTGTCGTTTGACTGGAGACGAGCTCCAGATGGACTGCTCGACTTATAAGACAATTCCAGCAGAGCAATGCTGAGGTTGTGAGTTCAAGCCTCACCTGGTGCATGTACTCTGGGTGGTGGTAGTGTAGTGGTTAAGGAGCTGGGCTAGCGTGCAGTAGCCTGAAAGTTGTCGGTTCAATTCCCAGTTTACACCCTTGTGCCCTGGAGCAAGGCACTTAACCCCCAAGTTGCTCTGGGGACAATGTGATCCCTTGTAATATAGCTGACATATGTAAGCAGACATCCCGAGTCTCCCGCATATTGATAGCGGCTCCCTGACGCCCGCAAATTAGATAAAATCTCCGGAATCTAGAGTGAGCGATCAAGAGCGCATGCGAGAGACAGGTGTGCATCTGGAGTGTAGCATTACGAGGGGAGAGAGAGAGAGAGGTGCTGCGGTGTGTCTGAGCGCATCAAAGACAGAGAGCATCCTGATTGGCCTGTTTCGCTAAATCCATTGATAGGCTATTGCATCAAACACCTTTTGATACACTCAGTCAGGCATCCTCTCTAAGATGCGAAGAATTTGCAGACTTCTTCAAAAACAAAGTCATTTCTATAAGGGAGGCTATTGGTAACACAAGTAATATGTTTGATAGTACACCCAAAACAGCCCCCAAAATTAAGGTCCTTTAGCACTATTACTCAATCTGAGCTTGGTAAAATTATAACTCAAACCGCTCCTCAACATGTGTTTTAGATCCAATCCCTACTACATTCCTCAAAAAAAAAAGTATATGATGGCTTAGCTCCCTTTTTTTCTCAAGGTAATAAATACCTCATTAGAAACAGGTATATTTCCAACTGCTTTTAAAACCGCTGTTGTGAAACCTTTACTTAAAAAAAAAGTCAAAACTTGACCATACCAATCTGAGCAACTACAGGCCTATATCAAATCTATCGTTTATGAGCAAAGTACTTGAAAAAGTTGTTTGCAATCAGTTAAATACCTTCCTCAACGAAAACAGTATCCTTGAAAAATTCCAATCAGGTTTTAGATCAAATCACAGCACAGAAACGGCTCTAGTAAAGATAGTCAATGATCTCAGACTAGCTACCGACTCAAACAAAGTCTCAATCCTTATTCTTCTGGATTTGAGTGCGGCATTTGACACCATTGATCATAGCATCCTAATTCACCGCCTGCTTGAAGTGGGTGGGTCTCTCTGATAATGCTCTAAACTGGTTTCAAACCTACATTACTGGCAGAGATTTTATATCAGTCTAGGAGATCATGTATCTGAAAAACATGACTTGCCTTTTTGGTGTGGCCCAGGGGAGCTGCCTTGGTCCCCTGCTATTTTTCTATATATGCTCCCATTGGGAAACGTCATAAGTCAGCATAATGTAAACTTCCACAGCTACGCAGATGATACCCAATTGTATCTTTCTGTGGAGCCAACTAACCCAGATGGCCTTTGCTCCCTCATTGCATGCCTAACCTCCATTAATCAGTGGATGAGCAAAACTTTTTGAAACTAAATGATGACAAAACAGAGGTACTTCTGGTTGGACCAAAACTAAAGCTGTAGATATTATTCTTAGTAATCTGGGAACTTGGCACACCAGGTCAAACCAAAAGTAACAAGCCCTCGTGTCATCTTAGATGCAGAGTTAAGTTTTAAGCCCCATATCAGTAAAGTTACTCAGACAGCCTATTTCCATTTGAGAAACATTGCCAAAGTGCGGCCCTTTTTAACTCAACAAGATGCAGAAAAACTAATTCACGCCTTTATCACTAGCAGGTTAGACTACTGCAATGCACTTTTCACTGGTCTTCCCAAAAACATCTAAAGAAATTGGCACTCATACAGAACTCTGCGGCTAGACTTTTAACTAAGACTAAGAAGAGAACACATCACCCCTGTGTTGGCTGAACTGCACTGGCTCCCTATTTCCTATAGAATTGATTTTAAGGTTATGTTAATTACTTACAAAGCTCTGAATGGCATAGCACCTTCATATATCTCTGAGCTTTTAATATCTTATCAACCACAAAAGGAAACTTAGATCATCCAATTCTAATCTTTTAATCATACCCAAAGTGCTCCACAAACAAAGTGGAGAAGCTGCGTTTATCCATTATGCCCCCCAAACTATGGAACACCCTGCCTCTGTACATCAAGCAGGCGAGTTCAGTAAATATTTTAAAAAGATCTGAAAAACATACCTGTACAGGAAAGCTTTTAGTTAACTCATCTTATCCTGTAGACTACATTTTCAGATTATTCTACATCTGCTACTATTGGAGGGTTTAGCCAGCCAGAAGCAGATGGGCTCCCCTATTAAGTCAGGTTCTGCTCAAGGTTTCTTCCTGGAATATGGGAGTTTTTCCTTGCCACAGTTGCCATATGGCGTGCTTGTGGGGGTAAGAGGGTTAAGGCTGCCAGTCTTATGACGTCATTTTCTATATTTTGATATGTTGCTGAGTATAACATAAACAGCAAAGAAAAGTGATTGATAATGACTGACTGACTATTATTGTGTTACATGCTTCAAATGTAAAGCACTTTGAGCTGCATTCTGTGTATGAAAGGTGCTATACAAATAAAGCTTTATTATTATTATTATTATTATTATTATTATAAATCAACCAATCAGTTTTCAGTGTAGGCGGGCTTTCATGTCTTTTCTCCCGAACTTAATTAATCAGTTCAGTAGAAACAGGAGCGTCATGGTAGAGTCAGTGCCTCAAAAAAAGGAAAATGTAAGACCCATTTCAAAGTGTAGGCTACCCTTGTCTCATAAGAGTAAAACATAATAATGGACCTAGTCTTGCACGCTGCACTGTTTGTAAACAGTGACTTTAGCATTGCCCACAGCGGGTTAAATGATTGCAAAAGACATGTTGAGGTGAGTTTAACAAGTGTCAATTCATGTGCATATTATTCAGGCCTATAGCCTACTAGATGGCTAGTTGCCAAGGCTACATGAAAAGACCAAACTACCAAAATCTACATATTTTATTTTCACAATTTCTATCTATAGGCCTTCCTTATTTGTTGTACTACTGACATTATTGCATAGGCTAAAGTTTTTTTTTGGGGGGGGGGCTTGTGATGCCTCCCTGAAATGACTTTTTGCAAGTTGGGATGTCTGCGTAAGTCACTTTGGTCAAGAAGTGTCTGCTAAATGTAATGTAACTAACACACACACACATGAACACACACACGTGTAATAGATGCCAGCTAGCATAGCTGTGCATGTGGAACGTTAGTAAACCTCACTCACTGGCGCCTTAAGAGTAGTGCTGGCATGAAAGCTAGCAGCCTGGGCTTTTAGCTCGATTGCCAGCATGCTCGACTCCCGATCTGAGGTACTGCTCTTCGCGAAGTTCGAAGTCCGCGCGCAGCAGGACTGAACTGCGCAGGTTCAACACAACACAGGTTACATTGGTGCCGTGGACCGGATCGGGGAGTGAGGTTTACTAACGTTCTGTTCTGTGTTTCTAACTAGCGAGGTCAGTTCTTCAAAGCTAAGGGAAGCTCGCCCTAGAGTTTTTCTCAGGCAGGTTTTCACTGACCTGACGAGTCGTTCCCAGAAACCACCCCACCAGGCAGCTCGTTCAGCAATGAATCTCCACATTATACCCTTCTCTGAGAAGTATTCTAGGAGTTGCTGATCTTTGATGCCCTTCCAGAGTTCTTTCAGGTCTTGGTCAGCTCGCTTGAAAGTCTTTATCTGAGTAAATTACTTTGCATAGCCCACTTCTAGCAATGAATCTTTTCAGAGCCAACAGAAAATGCTCTGTCGTTTGACTGGAGACGAGCTCCAGATGGACTGCTCTCGTCACAGTGCAGGTGAATAATGCAATATAGGCTTTACTAAGCGCACCACCAACCTTGACATAGAGCGGCCCTGCAAAATCCACACCTGTCACTTCAAACGGAGGGGATTCTGTAATTCTGTCACGTGGCAATGGAGCAGTAACCTGCTGCACAGGCTTTGCTTTGAATCTTCTGCACACATTGCACCTTGATAGAACACTCTTCACAAGCTGTCTCCCTCTCATTATCCAGTGTCTTTCTCTTATTTGCACCAGTGTGTCTCGCACGCCTGCATGCATCAGGTTCTCATGGCTGTGCTGAACTAACAACTCACAGTATCTGTTCCTTGCAGGCAAAATCCACGGATGCTGCTGTCTGAAGCTGAAATCCGACTGCTGCAGACTGCCTTCAACACAAATCAAGTCATCCTCATCCAGAAATGGCCTTAACTCTCTGATCTTTGAGTCCTTTTTTAATGCCTTTCCAGCTTTCAGGAGAGCTACTTCTTGACTGAAGTTCTGGCGTTGCGTTTATCTTTATCCAGTACTTCTCTGCTTGAAACAACTCCTCTGCTGTCAGCTCTCCCTTTCTCTTTAGTGTCAAGTGTGTGTTGTCTGTAAATCTCTTTATCCAGGCTGTCATTCGTAACACTAACACCGGTTCTGTTGCGTCATGCTCTTCACTGCTGAGCTGTACAGTTACATGTTCACTTAAGTTCAGTTCTTCTTCAGCCGCGTCGTCTTCCACTGAATGGTCATCAGAGTCTTCCTCATGTTCAGATGAGGTCAGGAACACAGGCCCCTTCCACCACAGGCGATTCTGACTCAGGCTCACCACAGTCTGGCCACTGGTGGTAGGTCAGCTGGATTTTCTGTTCCCTTACAGTGAGACCATGATTTTGGGTCAGTCAGGGATTTCATTTCTGCCACCCTATTGGCAACAAACTGCTTCCACTTGTGCGCTGAGCTGCGAATCCAGTGTAGCACGATCATTGAATCTGTCCACATGTGAAGTTGATAGATTTCAATTTTCAGCAGGTTCATCAAATTTCTTGCAAGCCTTGCTCCTATCAATGCTCCCATAAGCTCCAGACGTGGTAGTGACAATTTCTTCAAAGGGGCCGCTCTTGACTTAGATGCAACCAGACTAGTGGCCATCCTTCTGTCTTTCCCCTGCCACTGCAGGTAGGCTACCGCACTGTAGGCCTTCTCACTAGCGTCACAGAACACATGCAGTCTTGTTCCCTTGCCACTTTGCTCATCCTTTTCTCCATACCATCGTGGTATATAGATCTGGTGTATAAGGGGAAGTTCAGAACACCAGCTGTTCCATTGTTGATTCAGGTCAGGTGGCAGCTCCTCATCCCAGCTCAGCTCTCTTTCCCACATCTCTTGCAGCAGGCATTTCACCCTTATGGTGAAGGGTGTTAGGAAGCCGAGGGGGTCAAAGATGCTAGCAGAGTGTTGCAGAATGCTTCTCTTTGTGTTGGTCTTTGTCAGTTTCTCCAGCAGAGGTCTCAGATCAAACACAAAGTCATCAGTCTGTGTTCTCCACACTAAGCCTAGTACCTTTAGCACTGGCTCCTCAGTGGGTCCAATGGGTGTCTCCTTCCACCTTTCTTTCAGTGCTGCAGAGTTCATCATCCATTTGCACAGGTCCAGGCCAGCAGCAGACATGATTTCCTTTGCTCCGGTCGTTACAGAGACGGCTTCGTCTACATCACGGACACTAGCTATAAAATCATCAACATACTGCAGACCTCTTCTTTCCAGTTCACGCTGGACACGCTCTCCTGGAACTTTCATCACAGCAGTGCACACTTGTGGTGTTTCGATCGCTTCAATTTCTATTTTCTGTCCCTTATTCCAAATGTTCTCCAGAACGAGTTTCACAGTGTTGCATTTGGTTGTCACAGGAGCAGCGGAGCCAAATATATGAAGAGTGAAGGTCTCTTGTCTTACGGCTCCCACACACAGCTGCGTTCCGTCAATGCATTCCAGTGGGTGTTCCCGACGGTAGCTATGCAAATGACTTGAAGTAAAACCGTAATGTGATTGGTTGGTGCCGTCCGTAGATTGGCTTGATTGGCCGGTGCCGTCTGTCGGTGCAGCAACAGCTGAACTCGTCAACGCGAGCAGCGGGAGAAACGCGACGCGACAGACCCACAATTCAGTTCGGCAACGGATCACGTGAGCCCATTTAAAGTGAATGGGATGCGTCTCCAGCAACGCGATGCACGCAGCTGTGTGTGGGAGCCGTTACAACAGGCAGCTTGACTGTTTTTCACACACAAAGCTCCTCTGACTTCCTCCATCTAGCAGGCAGCGTATGACTATCCTTCCACCAGGACCCACTGCATATGCCTGGGCAGTCTGTAGCAGCACTATACTCTGGTTCTTTGGTTTGACTTTCATGGACTACATCTTCTACATTTTCACTGGTGACTGGCAAATGCTCTTTACGGTTTCCGCATACAGCACTGTGATGTCTTTTTCCACATTGGTCACATGATGTGTCTTTAATCCTACAGTTTCTTGCTATGTGCCTCGACCCTAGGCACACAAAGCATCTTCCCATCTTTTTCAGAATATCCCGCCTCTCAGCTACATTGTGTGAAGGACAAAGTTCTGGTTTGTGCTCTGCACTGTCACAAAAAACACAATTCTGTGTCCTCAGACTGGCCGTGTGCAAAGCAGCGGCTGATGGCAGGCTCTGTCTTTTCTGTTTCAGCTCATAAGCTGTATCATTTCTTTTAAATGTCTTATGTAGACTCTGGTTATCCTTTTCTTTGTTACCTCGTGTCAGTTGCATGGTTTTCTCCCTGCTGAGGATCTCATTTTGAAGAAACTCCATCACCTCTGAGACTTTCCATTCATCACTCAATCCTCTTTGCTGGCTGTACTGAAAAGCTATGTCCTCGGGTATCAACTGCAGTAGGATTGGGCAGAGTAAACTGCCATAAGTCTCTGACACAACACCCAGTGACTCCAAACTGCGTATCTGGATCTCACATTCATCATACAGCTGTCTCAATGCAACAATGCCTGATGATTTCTTCACAGGGGTAGATTCAGCAATTTTGTCATGTGTGCATTTACTACAAGGTCTTTTCTCCCATATCTCTCATGTAGCAATTCCAATGCATGGTCATAGTTGCTGTTTGTTAACATCAGCCCTGCTACTGTCTTAGCTGCAGCACCAGAGAGGTATGACTTCAAATAAGTAAACTTTTCCGTTTTACACAGTGTCTCGTTTTGGTGATTAGCAGTCTCAAATTGGTTCCAAAAGTCTCTCCATAAGCTTATATCACCACTGAATCTTTGAATGCTCAATTTGGGTAACTTAACAGAGTTCTGAATTGGAGTTCTGTCTCCAACACCTCTTCTTGGGCTACTCACACTTTCACGAGCTTGTATCATTCTCTGTGCATGCGTCCTCAGCGTGATCACTCATTCCTTGTATCCCTCTGTATTCGTGATTTCTGTTTCCAAATCGTCCGTTGCTAGCCTGGCGGGCCATCCTATATCATTGAAATGTATAGTCTGGAATCGAACCATTCACCTCGCTTAATCCAAGGGGCGGGCAGAGAATTGTCTTTCAAACTGCCTAGGCATGCAATAGGCCAGCGCTACGACCATATCCGTATCCGGTCGGCAAAACAGCAAATACATCCTTCTTCAAAAGGAATGACTTAAGTGTATTGTGTTGCTCAACTTTCAAAGTGAACTTTCGCCGCTAGGGTGCGTCTAGATTTCTAGGCTAGTCCGTTGCAGTTCCCTGTTCAATTCCTCGGTCTAAATCCAACAATACTTCTTCTTTAGTAGACAAGTTCGCCAATAACTCACGCAAACGTCCAACATCAGCATTGTCCTGGCTAAGCTCCGTGTCGATACTTTGCAGGAGTCTCGTTGTAGCTCCACGCATCGCTTGTCGCTTTCTGACCAATCTTTCTGTTTGTTCTTCCATTTTCCTGTCATCGTTTGCTGACTAGATATCCCAGGTTTTCGGCACCAAACAATGTTCTGTGTTTCTAACTAGCCAGCAAATAAATGGGCAAACTGAAACGGCTTCAAACAAGGATTCTTTTTACTTGCAGAAATCACGCGTGAAACAGGCATAGCATCTCTCATAACACTCTCTTACGTCATTCACGTCTAACGTAACCCGCACTGCATTATGGGTAATGCAGTATTACTGTGTAACTAAAATACAGCTTAAAGTAAAGTGTTCAACAACAATAAACATTGTTTGCAACACGTTCCACACGCACAGCTATGCTAGCTGGCACCCGTTACACTCACCCCCCTAAACCTCACTCCCGAACGCACGCACACATATGTGTACGTGGTGTGGCTTTGGATTACAGAGCTGAATTGACTGTGTGAGTCCATTCTTATGCAGCATAGGTCAACAAGTGCATGTGTGTGCATGTCTGTAAGCTCACACACACGTGTTTATTGCATAGCATATGCACACCCGCGCCATTCCCTGTCCCCCTGGGGTTGGATTCCCCCTCATCAGAGCGTGTGAACCGCACGTTGGACGAGTTTTCTTCCTCCTCCTCCTCCTCCACCTCCTGTCGCTGCTGCCCTGCTGAGCAAGGCTGGGGTGGGATGGGACCAGCACTGACACCGTCGCTAGGGGCGGCCAAACAGATTAGCATTCTGGGCCGCGGCTAGCAGTCCCCCGCTCCCGCTGGGCCTATTAGAACCGTAAACATAGATGTGCCCAGCCTTTCCCAACAGCGCTTGGACAGAACCGCCACAGCTCCACTCGCCTCAGGGGTCTGATCTTCTGCCAAGGACTCCTCTCTCTCAGGCTCTCTCTCTCTCTCCCTCTCTCTCTCAGGCTCTCTCTCTCTCCCTCTCTCTCTCCCTCTCTCTCAGGCTCTCTCTGTCTCTCCCTCTCTCTTTCATCCTACCAACTTCTCACATTTTTTCGGTCGCTCTCCTTTTCCTCTCGCTCTTTTCCGCCCCCCTCTTCCTCTCCTCCCTTTCTCTATCCCTCTCTCTTCACTCCAACAGTATGTTTTCCACCTTGTCCATCACGCCTCCAGCCCGACCATAAAAACACTGCAGGAACTTTCCTTCCCCTCCCCTCCCCTCTATTCATTTAACGCAGCGCAAGCACTTACTGCACTAAACAACGGCGGGCGAGAGAAAGAGATGGAGAGAGAGAAAGAGAGAGGGAGGGAGAGAGAGAGGGAGAGAGAGAGAGAGAGGGGGAGAGAGGGATGCTCCTGCGCCAAGAGTGGGCTCTGGGAAGCAGCTTATGCAACACATAAGTTCACTCCCGACGCTAGTGAAGGCTTACTCCTGCAGAAAGAGGACTCAGTGGCTACACGAATGGGCTGAGCAGGAGGAGAGCAAGGAGAGGGGGATGAGAAGAGGAAAGGAGTGAAAAAGGGAGGGATAGAGAGAATGAGAGAGGAAAGAGGGAAGGCAGAGGTAAAGAAAAAAAGACAGGGAGAGGGAGACGGAGAGAGAGAAAGAGAGAGAAACAAAGAGAGAGAGAGAGATAATGGTTACTGCATGACAGGTGAGGTCGAGACAGAGATGCACTTCCTCCTACAATGTACAACCTTCGATCAAACAAGATTCTTCAACAAATTTAACTCTGAAATTGTAATGAACTTAATGACATTTCAAAATTAAAGCTACTATTAGGAGAAGGAGATAAAGCATATCTGCTGCCCAGTATGTATCAACATGCCACAATCTGAGGGACAATGAGTGACCTATATCGACAAATAAACACACACACAGACACACACACAGACACACAGACACACACACACACACACACACTGCATCATACACTGCATTTTATTTTACTTTTACCTATTTATTTTATTCTTATGAAAATCTACTGACATGTATGTAATTGAATTGAGAGAGAGATAGAGAGAGTAAGTGATAAGGACAACGAAAGAGGAGAGGAGAGAGATGAGGTTGCTGTAGGACTGAGTTTGTGGGTTGTGAAAGCCGATCAGCATAACAATACAGGATCCTGGAGAGTTCATCAGGACACATTCTGCACCCAGACCCTGATAATGGCTCCCCACCGGCTACACAAGAACAGGCAGATAATGACTGAAACGTTCTGCTGAGTTGTCAGAACATTTCAGAACAGTGAATTATAAGACTGAATTATAACTCACCAGAAATGAAATACTGTATATATCACAGTACACAAGAACACAACGTCAAATAAAAAAAGTAATTTAAAAGTTAGAGCAGTAAAACGCACCAATGTTCGGAAGAATGGCACAGTTCCAGGACACCTGTGGGGAGGCCATACACAGAGCTGTGCTGTGAAACCCTAACCCAAATAAATTGGCAACTGAGATTTAAAGGCACAGCTTGCGATTCTGGAGAAAGGAGCCAGATATTTCAGCTCGACAGCAAATGCTCTCCGGCCTCAGACAGAGTAGAAGAAGGGTCCTTATGCATGCACTGCATGATTTAGCCTGATGTAGTAGTCTGATGTAGTAGTTTCTCAATTACCTCTTTAGAACATGACAATAATCTATACAAGAGCCTAGAAAATATTTCTTACAATACAAATCAGACAAGACACATTGGATGAGGTATGGATAGTGGTCATCCTCATAGTCTCAGAACTTGTGTGATTCTAAATATGACTGATCTTATCTGGTAAACTGAGTGTCAGATGATTATCAAGTAATGCAGGGAGAATGGCATAGTCTCATTTGATTTAACACTAGGACAACAATAACCAAAAAGCATTTAGCATTAAGCAGAGACAAAGTTAAATCCAGCAGTAGATCTGAGAATCTACAAACATTATTTGTGTTTTGCAAACAACTTCATTCTCAGTGTTTAATTGTAACTGCTTACTTCCACTCCTTTTCCAAGGCGGGCAAACGGAGGCGTCACATCTACAGCTCTGCACTTCTTCTGTGTTAAATTAGGGCCCTTTCCAAACCCACACATACGCTTTAAACTGATGTCACTCTCGCAGGGCCCTAATTTAAAAACTGGGCAAAGTCCTAAGTCAGTCTAGGAGTAAAGTTCTCATGGATGAACTAAAGCCATGTGGTGGCTTACGACAGCGTTAAGCTGACCCACCAATGCTTGAATTATTAAATAACTATTAAGATAGCTAGACTTTACACTTTGTACTTTAACCAGAATTTAAATTAGGCCCACAGACTTGTATCAAAAGAGTGTGTGTGTGTGTGGGGGCTCAGCTACGTGTCTCACCCGCTTGCGTGGATTTGCGCCGGGCCTTCTTGATGTCCTCCTCGGTCTTGTTGCTCAGCTTGATCTCCAGCTGTTGAGTCTTCACCTCCAGGTCTTTCTGCCGGTCAGCCAGGGCTTTGCGGGCCTGAGAGTAGAGGACCAAGAGCTTCAGCCTGAGCAACCACTGAACTCACACACACACAGACACACACACACACACACACACACACACACACACACACACACTGAGCTCCAGATCAATTACAGATTCACTATTCAGCATATAAAGGGAGGTGACAGTAAACAAGTGCAATACAGCTCTATTCCGTCCTCTATTCCCATGGAACAGCACAACACCATGCTCCTCAGGCATGGCGACCCAGACTTACACTATATTAGTTCATGAATGGCTGGCGGATAATGTTCTTGTTACATTTCCTCCGATACTTTGAAATTGAAATGAACCACTGTGACTGGCTCATTGTCATGGCTTAATCATGGCGGTCCTCATTGGTGCCAGAGAGAGCCGTGCCAGTGGGACTAAGCCATCTACTTCACTTCCCTGTGGAGCCCAACTCTCCAGGCTCCTGACCCACTATTTTTACCCATCCTCACACCCTCGTCGTGTGGCTGGGGCTGCTTCTGAGAGCAGGCTGAAAGGGTTTGACTGTTTGAAACTAGCGTGTGTTAGCGCAGTGTGATCGGGTGTGACACAGACAGGAGTGTAATGAGGTGAGACAACCAGCCCACAGAGGGCTCCACCCGGTTTTGGTCGTGACCGAAACCTTCTCTATTTACACTCTGGCATCATGGGAAAAAGCTAGAGGAACCAATGATCAAGACTGGTAAAGACAAACCTGTCTGTGGCTACCGGCCCTAACATCAGCATGTCTCTGTTTCTTCAGACATAGACCACAAGATTTTAAATGATAAATGGACAGCATTTATCCACCCTGTGTCACTGGATATTTGACTTCCTCACCAACCGTTCACAAGTGGTTAGAGTGGGGGGTCTGACATCTGACTCCTTATCCATCAGCACTGGTGCTCCCCAAGGCTGTGTTTTGAGTCTCTGCTGTACAACATCTACACACATGACTGCAAAGCCAACAATAGTCATACCTCCATCATCAAGTTTGCAGATGACACAGTGATCTTGGGCCTGATTAGTAACAACAATGCTCTACTTGGATCAGGTTGATGAGGTGGCACAGTGGTGTCAATCTAACAGCTTGACACTGAATATCAATAAAACCAAGGAAATGGTAGTGGATTACAGAAGGAAGCAACAGAACTACAGTTACACCCCACTAATGATCAGCGGGCAACCTGTAGAGAGAGTCGCAAGTTTTAAATACCTTGGTGTCCACGTTACTGACGACTTAACATGGACTGTTAACACTCAATATGTTCTGAAGAAGTCCAGACAACGACTCTACTTCCTTCGTCAGCTAAGGAAATTCAAAGTTTCTACATCCATCATGAAGGCCTTCTACACTTCAGCGGTTGAGAGTGTTCTAACTGGTAGCATCATCACCTGGTATGGGAACTCCACGTAGTACTCTGCAGAGAGTAGTGCGCTCAGCTGAACGTACTATAAGAACTCAACTCCCTGCTCTACAAGATATCTATTCCAGAAGAGTACTCCTAAGAGCCCAAAAGATTCTGAAGGACTCTTCTCATCCTAACAATGGATTATTCCTACCGCTGAAATCAAGAAGACGCCTATGTAGTCACAAAGCCAGAACTGAGAGACTCAGGAGAAGTTTTTATCCCCAGGCCATCCGAACTCTGAACTCACACTATACTGACTTGGCACACATTCACTCCTCAGCACTCTCAAACATTTCCCAACTCTGAATTCACACTATACTGACTTTGCACACATTCACTCCTCCGCACTTTCAAACATTTCCCAACTCTGAATTCACACTATACTGCATTATACTGCACTATACATACATACAGCACACTGCTTGCTACAGTAAGCCTCCTCTACTTGCTGCACACTGCCCCCCCCCCCTCCCTACATACACAGCACATTGTCTTCAGGATCTTCTCCAACACACATCCTCTACATACTTACAGCACACTGCCCCCACCTACCCACACACA
>NC_063194.1:1277477-1282477 GCF_017589495.1 Alosa alosa | reverse complement strand
CAAAGTTTTTGTTCTAAGACATTTATTTCAAACATAATTTCAAGACACAAATTGGATACTTCAGTGCAGTACTTCATGTGGTAGGCCTACAGTTACTACAGTAACAGTATTTTATTTTACTTCTTATGTAATATATTTTTTTTTTCAATGTTATAAATGCTTTGTTTAAATGCTGTTGGAACAAATAGTTGATTATAAAGGCAACTTTCTGTTGCAATTTTCTGTGTGTTCTGGACTGGTAACTTGTTAAGCCAACATGTTCTAACATTGCATAAATATTAACTGCAGACACATAGTGGAGAGTTGATTTGGTTTATACCAGACAATGTAGGTACTGTAGGCCTAACTAGGCTATTTGATCATGTAGTCTATGTTTGGATCATAGGCATGATGATTCATTCATGGCTTCATAAATATCAACATCATGTTGCTTTTAGTATTCTACCATTCTATAGAGTATTCTACCATTGGCCCAAGTAGTGTAAAATAAATCTAAAAAAAATTAGTAGAATTGCACATAGCACATAGCAAGAAGCTGGTGGTCTGAGGGCAGATCTGGCGTTGTGCTCATCTCACAGTTTTGACAATTTTAATCAAACAATATTTTGAAAACAATCAATGGTATTATCTTAATATTCTGGCAAGTTTAAAATATGATGGTCGAAAGTGGGCCAGAGGTGGCGATCCGATATCTGGAAATCTGATTTCACTATGGGTTTGTGTTCACAATTTGGTCCCCCTCACTTTCAAAATATCTCCTGCGCCCCTGGAGCAAACCGTATCGATTTGACAGCACTCGCAAATCTGAAGAAGTCACCCTGCTTTGATGTGAGTGTTTTGTCTATTTGCATAGGCGTTCATTGGGCTAGCCTATGTGGTTTGATACGTGCTGAAAAGTCCTGTTTGCTGTTGAACTTGCGCTTCACCTATTCTATGTTCATTGACAAAGCCATAAATTATGGACCATAATGCAGACTACAATGATTGTGTTGTCTGATGATCTAGCTATCCTCTGTCATTCAGAGCTCCGGAAAGTTCCCAGCTATTTTGAAACACCTGTTAGCAATCTCGGATGTCGGAATATTCAATGGCTACCCGACAATATCTCAGTGCAAACTCCAAAATTGTTTGTCTATTCATTTTCCACGGTTCAACACATTCGCCTACTAGAACATAGTTTGGCTGGCTTTATTCATTTCTGCCAGTTAGTGCTTTCCCCTGTGTATAAGTTACACTACATGTGTTTGACACTGATGATAGCCTATCTGAGACGGTGGTCTGGTTTAAATGAGTTACGTTGTGAAATTGAGAATGGCACAGACTAAATCGTTTAGTCTATTTCTTTGTATTGTGAAATTGAAATGAGATATGGACTATTGTAATCAATAACATGTTGAAATTAATTAAAAGTAATCAATTTCTATAAAAAATCTATGTCTGTTGTGTGCGTGTGTCAAGGTAAAGCCTAGGCCTACCGTGCGCATATACTGTACTGCGCAAAAGCGCCACTTGCGCCTAGGCTATTTCATTGTATCGCCTTGTTAGGCTATACCTGATATCTTTTATCAGATAGAGAGACCCCCTTAAAGACAAAAAGATCATTCGAGCCCTGGATCAAAGCCTCTCGTGAGGCCAAAGGGAGCCATCTCTCAGTTCCAGGGGCCCGGAGCCTGTCTGCCCCTCACACCACCCCAGACTGACCCCACACTGACCCTGAGTGGAGGACAGAGGGCATTAATAATCCTGAGTGCTAAACACACACACACACACACAAACACAAACACACAAACACACAAACACACACACACACACACACATACAGAGCACAGAGCTAATCCCATGGGAAACCCACTGAGAGGAGAGCATAGGTCCCTGGTTACGTAAAGACATACAGATGTGTCCAAGAGGGTTACCTAAAGAGGCACAGAGCTAACAGCATACGCTGTGGGATGGACGTCCTCCATGCTGTTTCACAGACTTATGGGGTTACTGCAGGTGAAGGCCACTGGCCTCAGGGTCAGACAGCAAGCACTGAGTTAAAGGCCACTGAACCAGAAGGCTGGCAGGGAATTGAACAGACAGCGACATATTTTACAGAGGGGGCTCAATAAATGGTCTGAACGGGTGGGAGTGTGTGTGTGTGCGCAAGTGTTTCTGCATGTGGAAGAGAATAGAAGAGACGGTCTTTGTGCTTGTGTGTGTGTGTGTGTGTGTGTGTGTGTGTGTGAGAGAGAGAGAGAGTCTTGTATGTGTGTGTGTGTGTGTGTGTGTGTGTGTGTGTCTCTGTGTTTCTGCATTCCTCTTAGTGGTCCTATTCATACAGTATGTTTATACAGCATGTTTTTGCGTCTGCATCTAGGATCCCTGAGAATCAGGGAGAGTTCAAAGCCAGGTTACTCAGTAATTAAAAATCTATCGACCAAAGCCCTTTTGTCACATCAAGCCACTCGCAGTGTTTTTTCCCTCTCTCGGCGTGCACCTAAAAATGCAATAAAAGAGCCATTACAGCTAGTTCATCATTTCTCACTTTATATGGACTAGATTTATGTTCCCCGGGGTTCTCCAGGGTTCCCCCAGCACTGTTGTACAGTAAATCAGAGAACGGCACAGAGAACAAGCGGCAGAGCCGAACTTCACAATGATTATGGGTACGTCTGGAGAGTCAGGAGCGTGTCTGGGTAAGTCGTGTGTGAAGCCAGATGAACAGACGCGATGACGGGGATGGGACACACACAGCCCATAAACATCAGATGGATCAAAGCCGATGACACGCAGCCCTGGGCAGACTGGTGTGTTAATCACCAAAAGTTCTGTGCTGTGACAGAAGTCTGTTATATTCATTGTGGTTGGGTTTTTAAAAAAATGTTTAAGAAAGACAAAAGTTACAGTTTGTTCTAGATATGGAGACAGATAGGCGATGTAGGCTGCTTTGCTGCTATTTATATTCAAGCACACAAATATTCTTATTTCACAGACACGTGTACTAACATTCTCTGACTAAAACACCAGTAAGGAACTAAACAAGAAAAGCAAGGCTTTGAAAGCGTACTCTAATAAGCAGAAAGACATTTCCTCTACAAAAGAGGACCATTCTATGAAATTAGGATGTGGTGGGACAATTGCTTATTATGAATTTTTTTTCTGGAGATCCCTTTTAAAGATCTTTTTTCTCATTTTAGCTTCATCACCCCCTCTTTAAGCCCTCACCCAAGCTAAGCACCTAGACTCTTCTGCGTTAGCCTTAGCCAGCTCTTTCATCATGGGAGTCTTCAAAGCATGTGTCGTCATGGCAGCCGATGGGGAGCGGGACCTGTTGCCATGTCGATGTGATGCAGGGGCGTGCCCTACCTCTCGTGGATGAACTCTGCCATCTCCTTCTGCAGATGCTTGCCCTTGAACTGCTTCTGCAGTAGCACCTCAAAGCCAGGCACACACGCTCCTCCCTGGGGGTCCTTCTTATCCGTCTGGGGGGGATATTAAAGCAACATAGGCAGGTGAGAACTAACACACCTTCAGGTGCACACACACACACACACACACACACACACACACACACACACACACACACACACACACACACACACACACACACACACACATATCCATGATTGCATAAATAGAAACATACCATTTAGTATGTACCATTCAGTTGCTTAGATACAGTTATACTCAGTTTGACTCAACACACTGTCCCTACATGATATAGAGTATTTTGATATAGAGTATTTACGATGTATTTATGAGGACGTTTTTGGAACTGTTCAAGTTGAAATGTCATATTCTAGCCAACAAACCAATCCAAATAGTAAATTACCACAGCTGGGATTCACAGGGGCCCAGCGCAGCTGTGCTATAAATGATGGCTATGAATTAGCTATGAATTAGCCATCAATTAGCCATTTATTACGGAGATCTGCCTGTCAGGCTCTAACCCTGTTTGACCTACCCATCATGGCACAGTGTCATTTATCTATATAACAGCATGGTCTTCACATATGTGCTTGTGTTACCACAAACACACACAAACACACACACAGACACACACATACACACACACACACCTGCAAGTACACATACACATACACACACACACACACACACACACACACACACACACACACACACACACACACACGCACACACACACACACACACACTCCCACGATATGAGGAGAGAGCACACATGGGAGGAGAGATAAGTCAGAGCCGCGACGATGATTAGCGTGATAAGACAAGCACCAGCCCATAAACATCAGATGGATCAAAACAGATGACACACTACCGGGCTGACTGCCTTATTAAATCATCAGAAGATGAAGACAGCCATGCCAAAGCTGAGCTGTGTGTTTGCATGTCTCAGTGTGTGTGTGTGTGTGTGTGCGCTGGTGAGTGTGTGTGTGTGTGTGTGTGTGTGTGTGTGTGTGTGTATGTGTGTGTGTGTGTGTATGTGTGTGCTGGTGATTTTGTGTGTTTGCATGTGTCTCAGTGTGTGTGTGTGTGTGTGTGTGTGTGTATGTGTGTGTGTGTGTGTGTTTGTGTGTCTGCATGTGTCTCAGTGTGTCTCAGTGTGTCTGTGTGTGTGTGTGTGTGTGTGTGCTTGTGAGTGTGCGAATGTAAGTGTGTATGTGCTCATGTGTGGGTGGGTGAGTGTGTGCACGTGTATGCGTGTCTTTAGGCTTTGTCTGAAGGGGAGACAGAATGTGTCAGAGCAGCTTTGAATCATTTAGCCTATGACTCATGTGTCATATGTGTGTGTGCGTGTAAGCGTGTTTGAGGGAGGGTGAGTATATGTGTGTGTGTGTGTGGTTTGTTCCCATACATGTGCATGTGTAAGCATGTTTGTGGGAGGGTCAGTATGTGTGTACTTGCATTATTGTGTGTGTGAGGGCCTCTTTGTGTGATTTGGGGAAGCAAGCAGCGGGTGCTCTATAGAAACGTGTGTGAACACACATTTGTGTATGTGTGTGTGTGTGTGTGTGTGTGTGTGTGAAAGAGAGAGA